>NC_087212.1:80024039-80046539 GCF_015104395.2 Macrobrachium nipponense | reverse complement strand
TGCTCAGCCATAAATCCTGTTAACATTAGTTCTGCAGCTCTGCTTGCTTTGCTTTTGAGTTCCGGTTCTTTCTTCTTGGTGATAAATTGATCTATCACTGTTGTGCCTATCCTTAATGAACGACAGATGGTTTGCCTGCTTGGATGATTTTTTGTGGCTAAACAAACGATCTCTATTACAACACTGTAGTGTGTAATCACACACTGCAGGATGCACTCAATTTGTCTTTAGGATCGGACCTTACCTAATCTTCGAATTCATTTTCTGGCATCCATTCCTGTTTGGATGCTGTGTGTGTGTGTGTGTGTGTGTGTGTGTTTTTTTTTTTTTTTTTTTTTTTTTTGCGTACCACTGCCTGTAGCACTACATCCAGGTTCTTCTTAATCTGAACAGTTCAATTTCAATGTTTCTCATGTTAATTATATTTTTTTAAATAATTTCCTTTATAAAGCGAACTGTAATTAACAATGGTATCCTACGTCTGATTCTTAGTCTCCAAACGAATAAACTGAACTCATCACTCATGGAAACAGTTGAGCAGCTAATTCCTGCTATATCGATAACACGTCTTGTAGAGTACAAGTGTTATACAGAAATTAGGATGACACGTCGTCATGTAATATCTTGTAAAATGTCTAAGGTAAAGGGGTTGACTACTAGTCACGCTGCATCATGGACGGGAACTAATTACTTACAGATGTAATTCTCCCATTTTTACTATAATCTCAGTTCATCTATTCTTATCCTAAATTAACCAAACCTAGCATAAAAAATCAGTTATCACCCTCTAACATTCTACTTATTCTCAAGCAAGAAAAAAATGAGAAAAGAGAGAATCTCTTCCTAGCCATGCGTGGGGAGGGGCGGGGGAGGAATCTGGCGCTGTTCAAACTGAAAAAAAAAACAGGGAGGGGGAGGGAGGGAGGGAGGGAAGTTTTCCCTCTGTGGAGGGAGGACAAGACGGGGAGGGAAATATGAATCATTGAAGCTTAGTGTTTTCTTAATAAATGTGCATATTTGGAACTGAATTATAAAGCTACTATGCTGAAAAATGAGTTATTATTTAGATTTATAGAATTTCTTCCGCAAAAACTTAGATTTTAAGCATTTTTAAAGAAGAAAATAGACACCTACTCCTCACCTCTGTAGTAGTAGTAGTAATATACCTTTCCGTAATTTTTTCAATCCATGTCTATCTCTTTTGCATATGGGATCTTGTGTAGAGTTCCCCTGTTACAGTTAATGCAGCCTAGGCTATGGACATTGTTATTATTACCGGCTGGTGCATGAATGAGCTTTTACCACAATTGGCATCATTATTATTATTTCTGTTGCCACGTGTGTGTTATCATGTTATTGTAATACTATTATTCAATTTTAGATGTGTGTCCCTTTAGGAATGGGTATCACTCCTTTTTTTTTAATTTTTTTTTTAATTTATTTATATAAATGTAAGTGTGATTTACGTATATGTAGTTTAGCTCGAACTAGACTTACCTCAGTGTTCAAGCCCAGTAGGTACTTATGACAGGGGTTGTTCCACTCTGTGACTCAACCCATTTGGGAGTCCTGTATATGTAGTATCTTTTACCAACGTCTGTCACAGGATTGGGGGGGTGGGGGAGTGTGTCCAATAAACTAGCCTTTCACGAGGATGGACAATTTAATTCAATTCAATTCCTTGTTCTGTAGCCCCATTCTGGTTGTCTGTGGCGCTGTGATTGTGTCTACTAATGACTAGCAACATTTCCTGCCATACATGTCTGCAGTGAGAGATCGACCTTCCTTGCAACACTGACATCAATCTGTTCTTCTTCTTCTCCTCTTCTCATCTCCCCCCCACCCCCCCCCCCCCCCCCCCCTGACTGTTTTGGGTTTTTGTCCGAGTGCCGCTTTACCTCACATGTAGGAACTCACACGAAGCATTAAGTACCTTCCTTTCGTGGGCTTTCCTTCCTTTCTTCTTCATAGAGCCTGCTTTGTTTTCTTTTAGCTTTTGCTTCAGGCTCCTCCTCCTTATCGCCACTCGATCTCCTTCTTCTCCTCCTCCCCCTCCTCCTACTCATCTTCTCCTGCTTCATTTGTTTGTCATCTACCTGGCATTTCCTGCTCTTCAAAAGGGCTGGGTGCAGGTATTTTCTGTTGGGGTTCCTTCCTTCTCTCCTGATCCCTGCCACGGTTCTGCCTATTCTTTGTTTTCAACTTCACCCATGGCTCAAGTCTTGATTACTATTTCTTGTTTCCTTCAGTTCCTTCCTCTTGGTGCTCTCGTTCCTTCCACTGGCTGTCACGGATTGTACTAATAGTACTTCTCTTCTTGCTGTCTGCCTTTTTCTTCTTTGGTTTCTTCTACCTTTAATATAATAATCTCTGAATACAATCATTCTAACTGTGCGTTTGCACGTACCTGAAGCATATATAATCTCATATATTATAATCTCTCGGGTATAATCAATCTAGCTGTGCGTTTGCAGCACCAGAAAATATATACCAATGTGCACATGTATACTTAAGCGCATTTATCTTTAATCATACTATAGGCTTATATTTATTTCTTACAAGGTACCATTAATTTTGTTCTATAACCTTATATTAATACATATAACATTTTTGCGTGTCATGTAACTACCAGAAATGCCATAGTATTTCTAACGAATTAATTACCTTCATGACATGCATTTATACAATATATCAATTTAGCATATATGTATAAACCTCTTTGAATTTATCTGGGTAATTATTCCTTGTGAATGATTACTAAACATTTATATATATATATATATATATATATATATATATATATATATATATATATGTATGGTTTTTAGCATAATGTATCTTTAGTACTTACCTTATGACTGTGCTTTATCATTATTATTATTTGCATTGTCATTTTATTATTCTCTGATTTTTTATGTATCAATCAATCATCACTATTTGAATTATTATTACCTTGAATGATCTTATTCTTACAATAGCACTCGCACAAACCTTTTTAAAGACACTTCCAGACCTGATTGTCCTTATTTTGTTGTCGTGACCGAGTGATATGTAATGCCAATTACATGATAAAAGGAAATGTAATACATTCCTTATAATGAAAGCATAACTCTGATCCAGGTCACAGGTCACAGGTCATACAGGAAAAAGCTCCCAAAAATAGAGTCACAGGATGCGCGCAAAGACTAGGTAAGCATAACAACAAACACATGAACGAACATCCTCCTTGAGCTGGGAACTAGATCTGGGTCCCACGAGAGCTAAATAAGTTTGTTGAATCGCCATGACCTAAAGGAGGTGTTCGTGAGTGTGTACCTTCGCTTTGTAATTTCTTTGAATGTACATTGAAAGGTATTATTCATTCTTCTTCCTCCTCTGACTCTCTTAGTACAACGCTCTTCTGAAACGTCTATCTCAAGATGTAATATGACTTCAGAGAATATATATATTTTAGATAACTTCAAGAGTTTCCCGACATACTTCTATATTGCTAATGTGTAAACGAAGAAACTGACGAAGTCTCTGCACTATTTGCCTGCCGAGAGAGAGAGAGAGGTAATCGAAAAGTATGAATATCCTGATAAATACACTCTAAACCCAACGATTTGAAGACTCCTTAAATAAAAATTGAATTAATTGCTCTCCACTTCTGGAGAATAACTAGCCTTGTGGGTCACTAGATAAAGTAGAAGCGTCTTATTGAGTTCTAAATCATATCCAAATTTCATACCAATACGACCATTCTCCGATTTTTGGCGAATATTTAACCGTCGCTCCCTCTGGCCGGTAACATCTGGCAACGCCCGTAGCCCGCCCGGCACCAATCCTAGCGCTTTCAATCACGAGACAAGTTAGATGCGCCTTATTGACTTCTACATCATATTCAAAGGGCATCCCGATACGACAATTCCCCGATTTTTGGCGAATATTTTACTGTCCGGCGGCATCTGGCAACCCAGGCAGTCATCCTAGCGTTTTCACTCACGAGGCCAAAAAGATGCGCCTTATTCACTTCTACATTCTGTTCAAAGGGCATCCCGATACGACAACTCTCCGAATTTTGGCGAATATTTAACCATCCGGCGCCTCCCTACCTCCCCACCACCCTACCCTCTGGCTGGAGGCTCTCCTCCCTCCCCGGACTCCTCCACTCCACCCAGTCGGCGATGATGACGTCATAGAAAATGGCGGCGGCGGCCAGGCATTGAGCTCCTTCCTTCCTTCCTTCCTTCCTTCCTTCCTTTTCCTTCCTTCCTTCCCTTCCTTCCCCTCCTCTCTCTCTCTCTCTCTCTCTCTCTCTCTCTCTCTCTCTCTCTCTGCAAGAAGTGTAAGTTAAATGTTGGGATGATAATAATAATAATAATAATAATAATAATAATAATAACAATAATAATTTCAACATGAAATTTGAACTCAAATTTGAACTCAACCTCAAATTTGAACTCAATTTTGAACTCAACCTCAAATTTGAACTCGGAATTGAACTCAACATAAAATGTGAACTCAAATTTGAACTTAACATCAAATTTGAACTCAACAATTAATTTGAACTCAAATTTTAACTTAACATCAAATTTGAATTCAAATTTGAACTCAACATCCAATTTGAACTCAAATTTGAACTCAACCTCAAATTTGAACTCAAATTTCAACTCAACATCCAATTTGAACTCAAATTTGAACTCAACATCAAAATTGAACTCAAATTTGAACTCAACCTCATATTTGAACTCAACCTCAAATTTGAACTCAATTTTGAACTCAACCTCAAATTTGAACTCGGAGAGACAGACAGACAGACAGACAGACAAACAGACAGAAAGAGAGAGAGAGAGAGACGGATTACTACTTCCAGACCCAAAAATGAAACCCATTCTCAAAATAGAACCCAATCTCCAAATGCAACCCAAAATTGAACCCAATTTCAAAATTGAACCCAAAATTGAACCCAATCTCAAAATTGAACTCAACATTGAACCCAATCTCAAAATTCAACCCAAAATTGAACCCAATCTCAAAATTCAACCCAAAATTGAACCCAATCCCAAAATTGAACCCAAAATTAAACCCAATTTCAAAATTGAACCCAAAATTGAACCCAATCTCAAAATTTACCCAAAATTAGACCTAATCTCAAACTTGAACCCTAAATTGAACCCAATCTCAAATTTCAACCCAAAAATGACCCTAATCTCAAAATTCAAGTCAAAATTGAACCCAATCTCTAAATAAACCCAATATAGAACCAAATCTCAAAATTGAACCCAAAATTGAAGCAAATCTCGAAATTAAACCCAATAGTAAACCCATTCTCAAAATTGAACCCAATCTCAAAATGCAACCTAAAATTGAACTAGTAGTATTAGGACGTTCCAACAGAACAGAGCAAACATATATATATAGGCCTATTCATTCAGAACTCAAAATCTGAAATCAGGATCTGTAGGTCTCATACCCTCACCTCATGAGAGAGAGAGAGAGAGAGAGAGAGAGAGAGAGAGAGGAGGGAGACTCACTCAGTCCCTCAGAGGGAGAGAGGGAGAGAGGGAGGGGGGAGACCCCATGCACAGGAGGAGGAGGAAGGGAAGGGCGGCGACGCGCGGGAGGAGGAGGGAATCTGGCGGACAAAATGGCGACTGGATGAGGACGTGAAGAAGGAGAGAGACAGATAGAAATATTTATATATATATATATATATATATATATATATATATATATATATATATATATATATATATATATATAATATATATATAGATATATATATATATATATATATATATATATATATATATATATATATATATATATATATATATATATATATATATATATATATATATATATGGAGAGAGACACAGACAGAAAGACAGACGGACAGAGAGAGAGAGAGAGAGAGAGAGAGAGAGAGAGAGAGAGAGAGAGAGAGAGACGGATCACTACTTCCAGACCGTTGAAGAAGAAGTCACGTGGGTGGTCGCCATGGCAACGATGAGGCCTCTGGTGATCACGTGATAGACTTTCTTTCTCTCTTTCTCTAAATTGAATCTTTAGTCCCTCCTGTAATATACAGTCGTTCGTTTTCTATGATGTACGTTAAACTCGTAGAGAAAAGGACAAATGATGGCTAACTCTTCTATTTTTTATCATCTCTGATGAAGATATATAGATAGATATGATGATAATAATAATAATAATAATAATAATAATAATAATGATAATGATAATAATAATAATAATAATTATAAGACGCCATCATAACCTCTTCTCGAAGAATCGTTCGTTCGTTTACAATAACAAAAGTCATTTTATCAATTAAGTGTTTTGAGATCAGATAACGCAGTCTCGGTTATCAAGTCTCTCTCCTTTCTTTTCTCTCTCTCATTTCCTCTCCTCTCTCTCTCTCTCTCTCTCTCTCTCTCTCTCTCTATCAGCCAGGTTTCGTTTATCTACGAAAAAGTTTAATATTTATAATGAACTCGTTTTATACATTTCATATTATATTAAATTTATATGATCCTTTCTTTCTTCTTCTCCTTTTTCTTATTATGGTTCTCTCTCTCTCTCTCTCTCTCTCTCTTCTCTCTCTCTCTCTCTCAACATCAAACCTTAAACTCAAACCTCATCTTTGACTCAAATCTAAAACTCAAACCTCATCCTTGACTGTAACCTTAAACTCAAATATCATCCTTGAATCAAACTTCATCCTTGCCTCAAACCTTAAACTCTAACCTCATCCTTGACTCAAACCTCATCCTTGACTCAAACCATGAACTCAAACCTCATCCTCGGTCACTACCCGCTCGGTGGCGGGGAGAGAGAGAGGGGGGTCTGGGGGAGGGTGAAGGGTGGAGGGAGAGGAGGGAGAGAAGGAGGAGGAGTTACTTGCTGGCTGTGAGCCAACACCGCGTGGGAAGATGACACGAGTCCAGCACTACGCGGACGTCTGTCTGTCTGTCTGTCCACTCAGCTGAGTGAGAGGGAGGGAGGGGGGGGGCCCCCACCCCTATACCCACCTCTCCGTAGCCTATCCTTCCACCCGAGAAACCCCCTACCCACCTCCTTCCCGTCTATGATCCTTTCTTTCTTCTTCTTCTTTTTCTTCTTATGGTGGTTCTTTTTTCATTTTCTCTTTTCTCCTATCTCCTCTCTCTCTCTCTCTCTCTCTCTCTCTCTCTCTCTCTCTCTATCAGCCAGGTTTCGTTTATATATATATATATATATATATATATATATATATATATATATATATATATCTATATATATATTCTTATATATGTGTATTTATGTATCTATTTATGTATAACTTATATATATATATATATATTATATCTATATTATATATATAAATTAACATCATACATACGTACGACATGGCAGCCAGATGTATTAACACAAGATATTTGTTTTCCAAAGATTTGAATGTGGTCAGTGGCCGCCTTGTATTATCCTGTAAATGTCTTGTCACTGTGTCTGAGCAGTCGAACCTAATCTGTTTATAATCCTCTTAAAATTGTACCCATGTTTATGTTCTACTGCTCTCCTGTGACTAATTTTATGGGTTTTGTATAAAAGCCTTCTGTTTATAAAATCCATCCTATGGTCATTTTCCTGACAATGGCTAGCTATAGCACTCCCCTGAGAGTTAAGCTGTACTGCCCTTCTATCAACAAATGCCTGCTGGAAGGGAGGGAAGGAATATAAGGAAACCCCCTCCCTCCCCACCAACCGAACACCCCTCACCCTCCCCCCAACACCGACTTGAACTCGAAGTATATAATGATAATATACTATAATATAAAATGAAACTTCATATTTATTCAATAAATTGTTATAATAAATAAATATATTCAGACGCGGCGACTGTGAGAGGAGGGAGGAGGGGGAAATCGTCGAGGAATAATGGTGTAGACGGTAACTCTCTCTCTCTCTCTCTCTCTCTCTCTCTCTCTCTCTCTCTCTCTCTCTCGCTGCGGGCGAATAAGTTAATCAACGACAAACTAGGGAAGGACCATATATTATAGATATATATATAGAGATATATATATATATATATATATATATATATATATATAGTATATATATATATATATATTTACTTATATACATACATATATACATACATACAAACATACATACGTAAAGAAACACACTGACATGGCAACCGTTATCAAGTCTCTCTCTCTCTCTCTCTCTCTGTCTCTCTCTCTCTCTCTCTCTCTCTCTCTCTCCTTTGTGACCTTGACCTCATCATGAACACTTGGATGCATCGGAAAACATAGGAAGGTCACTTACTCTAATTGAATCACAAAGAAGATGTTTATATATGTAGAGATATATATATATAGAATTATATATATATATATATATATATATATATATATGTTGTAACTAATAAGGAAAATGGCGTTTTAGGTCTAACGGGCGACTAAAATGACGATTAGGTCTAACTGTAGAATTTAATGTTAATTTAAGTTAAATGATTCTATTTTTGTTATAGAAAATATTTAACTTAAATAAATGATTCTATTTTGTTATAAAAAATATTTTAACTTAAATACTTACAATTAAATAAAATAATAAAAAGGATAATTGATTTTTATTTACATTAAAATAATAAAATAGATAATTGATTTTTATTTACCAAAAAATAAAAATAAAATAAAAAAAATACAAATAATTGTTGTTGTTAAATTATTATGGTCGCAATATTAAATAATAATGATAATCAATTTCTGAATAAATTTTAGGCAGTCTTTTTAATATGTCAACCACACACCCAAAATAATTCTTGACTACCTTATTATATTTTATTTAAAAATCTCCCATATAAAATTTTTATCACTATTAGATTTTTTTAATGCCATAATCAATTCAATTTCCTTCTCTGAGAAATGACAAAGAACAAAACTAAATAACATGGAATACTATTGTATTTTAAGCACTCCTGATGAAGAAAATCATGGGGACATATATACATTAATCTACAACAAACAATATATATATAAATAATAATAATAATAATGAATAAATTCTATATTTACTTTATACAATTTTTCATCATCCTATTATAACACACTAATAATTTATTATTACAAAACATTGATGAAAAATTGAATCATTATTATACTGTTGTAAATTTTATGATATTGTATAAAGGTAAATTTATTTAAAAATTGTAAAAAATTTTTTAAATAATTATGTTGTATGATTTTCATTGAAAATTTAAAAGACAAGGTTGTTTTTCTTTTGCCGAGAGATAGACTACAAATAACTTTCCCAGAATACAGCAGCTCTCAGAGAGAATGTTGTATAAAGGCAAATTTAATTGTAGTAAAACAAAATTATAAATAAAACATAAAAATAAATTATTTTTTAAATTGTGGTAAAAAAAAAATCACAATTTTGAAATAATTTAAAAACATAATTTTGTATTTTGATATTAATGATTATTATGAAGATAAAACATATTTTGAGAAAGAAAATAAGTTTTTATCCAAATATAGAGATTACCGGACGAATAGTAAGATGAAATTCTTTTTTTTTTCATAAAATTCTGTAAATTCTACATCATCCACATTGTTATCCAAACCATCCAGATTCAGGTTTCATTTCACTTTTCTACAATGATATTTTTATTTGTTTGAACAATGATATTGACATAAGAATGAGTGCATGCACGTGTTCCCATTTAAAGGCCATGAGCCTCATGGGGCACTATATGTATTCCTTTCCACTATATGTATTCCTTCCTTGTAACCCCGTAAACAGAGGAACTTTTTTATTGGTGCCATGAGAGGGTCATTATACTCATGCGCATCCCCCAGACATGTGATCTGCTTTTGCAAGAACGAGCACTTGGCTAGCATTAAGCAGGGACCTGTTCAATCTCAAGCCTTAAGCAGGAATAACAAGGACCTGTTCAATCTCAAGCCTTAAGGGGATAATAAGAGCCTGTTACTCAGTGCTTGGTTGGTGCTATTCCCTCCCGTTTTTTCTCCTAGAATACACATTACTTCATCCGTGGTATTTTTGAAAAGTATTTTTTAGAGATAGTATAATTACTTTCTGTAAATTTATTAAATTCCTTATTCTAACACATAACTGAATATGTAAACCTATTTTCACCTTTTTTTAAAAAATAAAGGCTGTATATATTTTTCAATTTCCAATTTTAAAAAATTCTAATTTGTTTGTTCAAAAAACCATTTGTTTTGATTTTTTATCCGAGATAAACAAAATTTTTGTTTACAATTAATAATTATTATTATTTTCCTACAAAATATTTTATTTTTTATTTTTTATTCATTTTTGTTATTTTTCCGGTTCTGATTTATATATAAAAAAAATAATAAAAATAAAAAAGGTGAAAAATAATATTAATAGTTATATATATTAAAATATACAATAATAAAATATAATAATAAAAACTCTATTTGAAATACACAGATTTAATGTGTTTAATATCGACTTAATAGTTAAAATGCAATTTATCTTACAAAAAAAAATATATTTTACTTCTTATATAGGTTAAAAAAAATAAAATATTTTATTATTTATTTATTTATTTACATATATTTCATTATTTTTAACCTCACACAATCTTTCATACTACTTAATTTAAGATCAATTTTCTTTCTCAAAATATGTTTTATCTTCATCATAATATTATATACAAAATCCCTGCTTATTTATTTATGATAAAAATGGAAATGAAAACCTAACAACGGTATATTTGCAAAACCAGAAGACAAAAAGCTAGTTAGGAGAACCTAATTCTAAGAGAGAAAGTATAGTAACAAATGCATTCTGCTGCCTTGCAGGCTTACTTTTTAGTAAAAGGTTACGACCACTGCCAATAGTACCAAATGGAAAAAAAAAAAACGCATCTACCAATGGGTGGCGAACAAAGCTGAACAACTACCATTACCACACAAAATGAAAAGATAAAAAAAAAAAAAAAAAAAAGGACACATATCTGACCCTGGATTGCCCCTGCCTAATTCAAAATGGAAAACCGCTTGCATAATGAGCATAAAAGACGAAAGTTTTAAACAGCCCGCCGCCACATTATTCGCGGCGCGAAGCAATTCCAAAACTACAATTAGCGCATAAAAAAAAAACAAAAAAAAAGACGAAAAAAAAGTGGTAGGAAAATATGTTCGTTTCGGAACACGACCCTCAGAACAAACTCGCACATACACACACTGGCACTTCATTAGTAAGTGGGATGGGTCTCTCTCTCTCTCTCTCTCTCTCTCTCTCTCTCTTCGCTCTCTCTCGTTACTAAGTGCCACCTGCTAAACCCTATTTGCAACTTCGTTAGCAGGACGTAGCATTCGGGCTAGTTAGGCCACAGGGATAACTTGGTTACAATACATGCCATAGACTGCCTGGATCAACCTATGTGGAAAGTTTTATTTTATTTTATTTCATAATCTAATGATTCTGATAAACAACGATGATGATGATGTTTATGATGATGATGATTCTTGCATTTTAATGATTTTTTTTTTCTATTTATCAATTCATTAATTAATGTTTTTTTTTAATCAAAGTTGGAGACTACTTCTTTCAGTTTTTTCTTTTACTAAATTCTTTGGAAGCTTGAAACTCAAGTCAATAGTCCCTGTAGGCTTGTTCCATATGAATAGGGTTCAACTTCTGAGTATTAATAATAATAATAATAATAATAATAATAATAATAATAATAATAATAGTGAATAGTGGTGATTATCATCATGAAACTGATATTCATAATGATTATGATAATCGTAACGATGACGTTGATGATGACGTTGACAACAAGATGATGATACTGACGATGATATAATGCTAAAGAAAGTTAGGTAGAAATGATGATGATAATACAATAGCATGACGAAGATGATAAAATAATTCTAACGGTAATGATGTTGATGATAATGTTTTTTCATATATATATATAAAACCGCTTTATTTCTACCATTGGTATTCATTATTTGGTTGTTTCATTTTGTGTAAGGAATAAAGGTCGAGGAATACTTACAAAAATAGTCACCGTTAAAAATACTCAATATGATCGTTTCATTCTCATAAAAGAAAACACGATAAAAACAGACAACAGCTGATCAAGAATAACAGCACATGCGCGAACAACGCCCCCTAAAGAACAGTATTTGATCGGGAAACACTGACTGTCCACGTGGTGATGGAGTTATTGTTGTTGATACATTACGACGATGCCAGAGGGAAAAATATCGTTCCATAACAAGCAAAATAAAAATCAATATCAAAGCAAATAATTGAAAAGTAACTAGGACAGTGGACGTTATGGATGACAGATAGATTCTGCACAAAAATTGCATTTTTTACCTATTAAAATACTTCAGATCGCTTTCATCTTTCGCTTGGCAACATTACACACCTCTAGGATGCAAGGGTAGAGCATGAATGTAATTTATTAGGTCAATTGACGCCACTTACCACTACTGTCTCTCTCTCTCTCTCTCTCTCTTCTCTCTCTCTTCTCTCCTCTCTCTCTCTCTGACAAGCATTGTGATGTTGATATAACCCACGTTTTTAAGAGTAAAAATAATTGAAGAAAAAATGTAAAAATATATAAATGTATATGAAGGGTTACTATCGACATAATCATTAAAAAAAACTGTTTTTTCTCCCAATGTTAAGTAAATCTTTAAAAGCCATGTATTCTTGGGTTTAAGATAACCCTCTAGCTTCTACACTCAGGATTCTATTTTATCTTTCTTATAAACTCCAATAAACTTGGTTGTTTGTTTTTTATCAGTCTCCTGCCATCAGGAAGCCATTTTTTATGGATGTAAGTTTCGCCTAGTAGTGCTTTCAGAACTAATTTTTTATAATTTTTTGTTTTTTGGTTAGTAAAAGATAATACGGGAAGAATAAAATTCATAAATAAATCAACATCTTTTGAAAAGATAATATATCCTCCAAAAGCGGCCAGTATACGTCGCCAGCCGACACCCCTTATGGCAACTTATAGTGTCCTCATTATCACATTACTCAACTTGCACTGCAACACGAATACACTTACTGTTATATTGAGACAACAGTTTTGGGCTGGAAAAATGAGACAGTCCGTTAAGAAGATCCTGAAAGAGTGCTTATTGTGTAAGAAAGCACAAAATCAACCTCTAAGTCTGCTTGGATTTCCCCCCGTTACCACCCGAACGAGTTAAGCATCAAGTCCGCTAACAAAACTGTCAGCAAATAGTTAAAAACACAACATGGCAACTGTTCTCCCGGTCGCGCTATCTTTTGAGTGCAGGGTGGGTGTTTTCAGTTCTGTATCTTATTCCATATATTTTAACTCATATAAATCTATTAACATACATACGGCCGTTCCCTTTAACCACTGTCACGTATTTATATGTCTGCTCTTTCCAGCCAAATAATAATAATAATAATAATAATAATAATAATAATAATAATAATAATAATAATAATTAATAATATAATAATAATTTATCCCTTGGACATAGAATTATCAGCGTGGTGCCATTGGAAAATAACATTCTCTTAGGATAGACACATTTGCATTGTTTCGTGTAAGGAGGTTTATTCGTTGTACATAAAACCCTTTCTTCTTTTGACGCTCTAAAATTTATAAATAATAGGATACAACAATGGCCCTTCGAATTATTGCTCTTACAAATCATCAGATTTTTCTTTTGACAAGCCATAATAATGGTATGTAATAAAGTTGATTCCAAAAGATCTCACATTTTGTAGTCCGTATAATCCAGTCTTTTGGCTGAAGCTAAAAGCTAGGTTTGTTATGAATTCTACATCATCCACGATGCATGTCCGTTCGTACATAGAAACAAAATAAGTGAGATTTCATATATATATATATATCACTTAGAAATTCTATACAGTTTACTTTTATTTAGTATATATCTTATATAATATGTATATATATATTAACATGGGAAAAACCCTCATGTATTTCATAAGGTGACTGCTTTATCTCGTGACATAACCATAAAACTGGCTCATTAACCACGGGAGAGCGTGGACACGAAACGGAAGGCAGACCCCCACACCCACTACACAGACAGGCTCTCTCTCTCTCTCTCTCCCGGCAATCACCCCATCTTTCTCTCTCTCTCTCTCTCTCTCCACCTCTTTCTCCATTCTAACAGGTAATGAAAATGAGAGAGTTACATCATAACATAACGTTTATTTACAATAACTAAATCAATTAACTAAGTAATCCAGTCTTACAGACTAACTTAAAACAACTCATTGTCAAGTCACCCAAAAGGTCACACCTTTCCCTGGGAACTTTGTCCCACCGAAATCCAGAACCGTCTGCCAAAGATACAGAACACATTCCGGTAAGTACACACACAAGTTTAAAGACAAAGTTAATAAGATGGAACATCTTACAAGATATCAAACAAGCCACCCCTTTGTCAATCCCCAAATCATATCTCTCATAGGAAAAGGAAGAAAAATAATAAAAAAAAATAATCACAAGTAGATTTCCCCAATCACAAAATACATAATACATGTATAATATGCATAACTCCCGCGTTTTCCCCAAAGAAATGCTCCATGTAAAGTTATGGAATTTGCCAGAAAGCAAACTCTCATACATGCGCTTTCGTGAAATGCTATAGCCACATTTCCCAGATATTGCAAAAATTCTGATCTATCACCATCAGAAGAAAAGAAATAGCACAGCTCAGCACACGGCTCATCACATCGCTTGTCAGCAGAAAAATCGCCTGCGGACGCATGCTCAAACAACAGCACAAAAATTGTCTAGTCAGACACATAAGTTTGGAAACTCATGATTCTCAAGAAAAAAGGTCTAACTGACACATTTCACAGAATTAACTCCAGGATATGACTAATGTGTTCAAAAATTTGTCTCGAAGACTTATTCTCTCAACATGACTTTTCCCAAATTATATTTCTCCAAGAATAACACACTTGTGAACATGAAAAATGCACACACATCTCCAAATAACTCGTAATGCAGTAATGCCATTCGCCTCTAAATAGACACGAAATCAAAAAAGAGAACCACAGAAATCTTCTCTTTGCTCAAAAAAACTCCATAACCACGAAAAAAAAGGTCACCCGCCCAGGATTAATTCCAACTCCATTATGAGACATCATATCAATAATAACACCACTCCGGTTATAGAAATATTTCCTCCATTTGGTTAATAACCAACCCCCTTATATTATTCTCTTTATTTCTCCAAAGCCACATGTCAGTAGAAAAAAAAAAAAAAAAAAAAACACCACTCCAGGAATAGAGAATAATCACCTCTATTTCGGCAAATACAAAATATTTACCTCTATTTCCACAATAACTCCATGTGGAACAAAACAAGGCTCCAAAAAATATATCTCCAAAAAATGTGCACTCAAGGCATCTAACTCACACACTCCCAAATATTGCCCCATAATCTCCAAATATGTGTCTCCATTTGCAACAAAGATGGCTGCAAAATAATTGAACTAAACATAGCTCATACCACTATTGGCAAATATCAAAAATGGCCAAAAATATATATCTCCCATATATTATATCTCAAATATAACTCCAAAATAATATATACCTCCAATTATCTCTCCAAAATAATATATCTCAATTATATCTCAATTATAACTCCAATTCTCCAGAGAATAACTCAATGTTATAGTCAAAAACTATAAAAACTCTCTCCGTTTAGCATAACTGCTAAAAAAGGGCAAAAACTCGGCAAATAAAACTGTCTAGAAAGTTCTAGAAAAAACCACCAATGTGCCACAAGTCATTATAACAGAACTCCCAACTCACAGTGTCTAAGCAAAGACTTCCCCATATGCACTACGACATAAGCCACTAGAAAACTTAACCAACCAAGTTTCCCTATCTCTCACAAAGTTGTCACAAATACAACAAGGGTATTGTGCAAGAAAACTCACAATTTCTGGAACACAAAAAATATCCAGAGAAAAAATGTAGTGCCATTACGTATGGCATTCAAAACATGCAAGAAATTCTCCCCTATATTACTCTATAGCTCAAATAGCTAAAACACGAACACTTTCTCTTAAATGACTCTAAGTCATGAACTGAGATAATATTCACACTAACTGGAGAGAAAAAACAAATTCAAATTCACCCATGGTAAAAAAAAACTTGTGTCAGCGATGGCTAATTTCCAGGAGAAAAGAAATCAACGGCACCATTAACTATCTCCCGTAACTCACTAGATGTCAAGCAATTATCTGCTGAACTCATAAAAAAAAAGAAAAAAAAAACTAAAACAATGTGTTGTTAGTTCTTCCCATAATCACAAAAGATTTCACCTCCCTTGACAGCATTAAAACACCCACGTATTAGTACATAAAAAAAAAAGTATCAGAAGTATCATTATCACAAAATCACCAAAAAAAATTGCTATCATCAAAATCATCAGTATCAGTACAAAAATTAACACCAAAGTTAATGCTTGTCCATTCTTCCTCCAAAAATTCAGCAAAAAACTCAGCAAAATTCAGCAAAATTCACACAATTCACCAAGATTCAGTCAGATTCATCAAGATTCAGCAAAACTCATCCCGTGAAATCACTGAAATATTCTCCAAAGTTACAAAAACTGAACAAATAATTAACACAAGACTTCTCCCATTAATTCATCGTAATAATTCTCCTTGAATAATTATCTGTAATAATTATTGAATAATCTCCCATGAAATATCTCAAATCTCTCGTAAAACAATTCTCCCGTAATGATAATTATACTTAGGCAAACCTCCCGTGACACATCTCAAGTATAACAATTATTAATAATAACAATAATAATAACTCTCCAACAGCAATAATTCTCTTGCAAAGGGTTGTGAAATTCAAAATAGCATACAACAGTATTGCTGAATCCTATGACATACAATTTCTCCCGCATGCAACACCATGACATAACACCATTGCCACAACACAGATACAACACCAATCATCGGCATTTCAAAATAATTTCTCCAACACAATAAAAAAAATAATCTCTGTATCCCCCTTATATTTGTGTCTTTCAAGGCACAAAAGAAACATATAACACATCCCGTGCATGTTAACTACTTTACCCCTCATTTTTCGTAAAAGAAAAATCTCTTTCTATTTCCTTTTCTCTTCATCCAAGAGAGAGAAAAAAAAATATCTTTTCTAAAAAAAAGACTCTACGGGCATTTCACTTCATCAACTAATCAATCAGCTGATATCTTAGCATTCAATGTCAAGGCCAAATCCATCTCCAACACTAAGAAAAAAAAAAAGGAAAAGGGGGAATTCACCCACACTGAGACAAAAAAATTTCTCCCCCCCCTGAGAACAACCCCTCAGTCAAGCGGCAGAACACTCCCCCGAGGCATGCCAGTAGCATCCCCATATCTCGCAATACCCTCCCCTGCACTATCTCTCGAGTGAGGCTAGTGGTACCCATGCAACTACCCTCCCAAGGGATGCCCGTACACCCTCGCAATGCAAGGCGTCTCTCTGCAGAAATATGCTGCGCCCTTAAAATTGGGCCGCTCTGTGTCACTAAGCCAAATCTGCTTGTCTAAGCACAGTTCCCATGCATAGAAAAATACACTCCTATGTTTTAAACAAAGACGAATGCATACGTCTATTATAAAACACGTGCAAATAAAGAAAACACTTCACTATGGGAAAGAAAAAAATTGGTTTGACCTCTTGAACCAATCCATAAACCCTGAAATATTTAAACAAAAAACCCACTCCTTTTTGATAAACAATAGTTTAACACTCACCACTCCATAATGGGAACAAAAGGAACTCGAAATTCTTCGTAAAAACGCGGTAGTGATATAACAACGACCGCCGCACAGGTATCTCGGAACACTCGTCATTGCACAAGCAAAAGTCACACTGGGTGCGCTCACTGCTTCAGGCTGACTCCCTGGGAAAAATGCTGAGTCCCATAAAAATCCTTCCCTCCCTTTAGCACAGTTAATCAGACAGACATTTTCTCATTTTTTCCACTAAGTACTGAAAACTAACAGTTTAAACGATTTTCCACAATCCCACAAAGCTTTGTCGTTTCGAAAACTATCGCTAAGTCACGGCCCCTTTTTATTTTTCTAACTGGCCACTCATATCTCTACATTGGCGTTCCTAGGCATAGAAAAGCAAGAAAACTTTTATATCCCCTCTTTAACCGTCTGCCACCACTATTACATGGGGAAACCTCCATGTATTTCATTAGGTAAGCGTGGACACGAAACGGAAGGCAGACCTCCACACCCATTTCATACACAGGCTCTCTCTCTCTCTCCCGGCAATCACCCCACATCTCTCTCTCTCTCTCTCTCTCTCTCTCTATTCTAACAGGTAATGAAAATGAGAGAGTTTGCATCATAACATAACGTTTATTTACAAATAAACCTAACGTTCGGTAACTAAGTAATACCAGTCCTTACAGACTAACTTAAAACAACTCATTGTCAAGTCACCCAAAAGGTCACACCTTTCCTGGGGAACTCTGTCCCACAGAAATCCAGAACCATCTGCCAAAGATACAGAACACATTCTGGTAAGTACACACACAAGTTTAAAGACAAAGTTAATAAAATGGAACATCTTACAAGATATCAAACAAGCCACCCCTTTGGCTAAAGTAAAGGTAACACTTACCCATTCCCAACCGGACACTAAACACTATGGTCAAAAAAAAAAAACTCCCCCGGCGAATGCCACGGCATCTTTGCCTATGACTCGAAGCCCTCTGTCAAAATCCCTCCCATAGGCTTGGGTATGAACGCTTTTAACAGAAAGAGGCGCTCACGCACATACGAACACACAGTTCGCTAGCGCCTCGCGGTTCTAGCTGCATCTAGTTTCACAAAGGCACTTTGGGAAGAGTTCATAAACTGTCGTACATTGACTCGACGAACTAAGCATTTTTATCTCACGCCATCCCCCAGAAACTCATTGATCAGCTACCCTCAGGTCGTTACTCTGCCCTGTCCATCATTCCACAGGTTACAGGGAATGCACGAACAATATATTATTAATCAAAACCCTATGTCTTACTATATATATATATATATATATATATATATATATATATAGATATATATATATATATATATATATATATATATATATATATATATATATATATATATATACTCGCTGTCCGTGTGTAAAGGGATTTACTTTTGAGAGAATATACAGTCTGACATAACACTGAATATCTCTCTCTCTTGTAATTTCTGATTACGTTCCATGGCCGTCAATTTCTCCTGAAGTTGTAAGTAACATAGAAAGTAAGGGTTTTGTTTAAAATTCTGCTTTCGACATCAACTATGACAAAGTGGTTTGATATCTTCTATTCATTGGGGATCCAGGAAAGGTAGATCGTTCATATGGAACAACACCACAGTGGCCATTTACTTAGAATTCAAGCTTTCAAAGAATACTGTGGTGTTCATTCGAAAGAAGTAACAGAAGGTAAAAGGGAAATACAAAAAGCGGAGACCAGTTATTAGTAAATTAACAAATAAACGAATAAATCAATTAGATAAAAATGTATTAAACCTGATGCTAGAAAATGACACATTCAGGGTTGGCTTATCCTAACTTTTTACTCTACAGTTTTACATCAATGCGTATTTGTGTTTAATTTTGATATAGATCATAATATAACTGGATAAACCGCCTCAGGAGTCAATTCTCCCTAGGGCCATACTGCCTCAAGCCCCTATCAAATCCTTAGCAGGCACTGGCTGACTACTGCATTGCAATCGTAGATTTAGATGCCTTCCACATCGAGTATTTTGCTGGATCTTCTGAAATAAATAAGGTTTTTCAGACGTGATCTTCATTTTACAATTAAAAAGCCGAATATTTGTATACTTTAATCATAATCATATTGAGTTTTGTAGAATATTCCCAGTTATTTTATTCACCGTGTCTATATCCATTTATTTTCCTGTTAATAACTTATTTTCACTTCATACTGGATGTAAAAATAATCTTTAAAGAAATTTCATAAAATGGGTTTTCGTCTCACCAGCCAATGGAAAGTCGTCTAACGAAGCCTTTTTGCCAAAACCCAACGATTTCAGACAATGAAAGGCGTTAGAAACATTGTTTATGGTGTAGGCCTCTGATTGGTCAGAGCAATTCCTATTCCTCCCTTTTGGAGGAAGTGGACGTTTTTGTAAACAAATGTTCACGAGATAAAGAAAATGACTTTGGTAAAGAAGGCACTACAGGTTAGTCTATCTAATATTCTTGGACAATATTGTTGCTGCTGTAGGCTTTAATATGCTCGGTTAACCATAGGCTAGCGTGGAAATGTCCTTCGATGGAGTTTTGTGGTCACGGAATCTAGAATTTTGCAGTTTTCAAAAATATTTTGTTGAGTGGAAACCCTTCAGAGCTGGACGGCCACTGTGTAATTCTTAAAAATTTACTTGCATACTTTTTTCAAAAAATAACTTCCTGAATTTCTCAGAAAATTCTGAGGCTCTTGAACGTATTTGTGGTTTTGTGGTCCATAGCAGAACATTTTTCGTAAGTGTAGCAAGGTGCTGAAAGTGGAGGAGGGCTGTTGGGCTTGGGGGGGGGGGGGGGGGGGGGGGGGTGGGGGGGGGGGGGGGGGGAGGTAGAGAGTACGTGACCTGATGTGGATAACTGGACCCTTTACATCAACAAAGACCACCACAGACAGGCAGACAGTCCTTGTCGATCTCGGTTAAAGGGGTAATGATCAGACTATCTCGATTTATTGTGCTCTAAATTCTCAGACTGAAAAGTATGATGGTGGGTGCTTGTTGAAATAATGATTACGAAGAAACAAATCCACAGGTACTACATATGGGTAAATGTATTTAATCCTCATGAATCCGTAGAGAGAGATTTCGGGAATCTGTTCGATGTCACTTTCCAACTTGGCAGCTAACAAGGCAAAAATACAAAACTCAAAACAAGTGAAGTTACTTATAAAACAAGGAACCGGTCAAGCAATGATTATGATCCAAGAATAAACTAAAATTCAAGTGAGGGAAATCGCATAGCTGGACTCAAGATAACATGGAAGACTGAGATGTCGGCTTTGATGTCTTACAAAAAAAAAATCAAAAAATTATAATTTACTTACTGTTTTTCTCGCTGGGTGATGGTGGTAATATACGGCCTTCTTGAATTCGTAACTTAATTCATCAAACATTCTATAATGCACATAATTACTCGAATGCCTCCTTAATGAACATCACGAATCTGCAATATAGTTTGAATTAGGGGAACAACCGTGATCACATGTGAATCGCTCGCCCACTGAGCTACAGACGATAGCGATTAGCGAGACCCGGCTTATATTCCTCAAATCATTGAAAGGTATGACTCTTAATTCGGGTTCAGGACAGTTTTTAAACGATTGATTCAAGCTTTTTGTCGTAATGTTAAGACAATTATCAAATATGGCCATCAAAAGCACAAAAGAGCAAATTCTTTGGAAGCTTGAATTTCAATTTCTCCGGGGATAGGATCTCTGGGGCTTGATCCATATGAACAGGGTTCATCTTCTGAATAATAAAATCGCCATACTGTATATGTTCTTGCCCTAATTTTTCCGGGGATTAGATCAATGGATGATAGGTGTGGGACATTTACACACGTACAGTTGGACACAGGTTTCCCTGGTACACCTTCTTGAAGGACTTCGAAAAATTATATGGTAACAGTGTTTACTGAGGGGGATGGGTGGAGGACTCCTCCTCTCTTAGCAAGAGTTCCACCAATAAGCTCTGGAATTTTTTCAGTGGGAGGAGTCATTAGCTATGGTTGAAGAAAGATACACACACACACACACGGAGTAAAAGAAAAAAAAAAAGAAATCTGAGCAGGTTATATCGCTGTAACTGAGATTACTGTCTCACTTTTAATATAGGTTTGTTTATTAAGATTCCATTTAACCTTCGTCTAAGGCGTTATCTTACCACCGTGTCTGTTATTATATATCGGTTATATTCATTACACAAAACTTAAAATCGATAAAAATTTTAGAGTTATATTGGTATTGGAGAGAATCACGAACATCATAACAGTATATTTTAACCTTATCACGTAAGCCAAGTTTATAGTATCGGTTGCAGTGCGTTTCCTACCAATAATATAATAGGATGCTATACAGAGAAGCACAGCAACACTTCATTGAACATACCCAAAACTCAGTGAACATGTTGAAATGTTCACACCTTAGCTCCTCTCTCCTCTCTCTTCCTCTCTCTCTCTCTCTCTCTGCTCTGTCTCTCGCTCTCTCTCCTCTCTCTCTCATCTCCTCTCTCTCTGTCTGTCTCTTCTCTCTCTCTCTCCCATATTAGCTAATTTAAGGAGACATGTCATCTAGAAATACCACTGCGCTAAGTATGCAGTTTTGATATGTCATTAACACCCTATAATCTTGACTAAACTAATATATGCATATATATTTTTTCGGGGGGCGGGGGGAGTCG
>NC_087212.1:80009039-80019039 GCF_015104395.2 Macrobrachium nipponense | reverse complement strand
CGACTAGAAGGGAGGTGGATTGCCTGAGACTGTTGATAAAGGTGTCTGATCTATGGTTGAGAAAGAAATTAAGGTCTCTAAGAAGACCTCTCTCTAGGAATTAAAAATCTTTGAATAAACTTTGACCCAGAAATTATTATTCTTATTGAATATATTATCTCCAAAAGGAAAAAAAAATTCTATTTTAAAATGGAATTTAAAGTATTCACAATGCTTGCTACGAATCCCAACTTTTGTCGCTTTGATACGAGAGAGAAATTTTCTATCACATAATTTGCTCCTTTTTGGATCGAAAATGAGAAAAGTTAATTTTATGGTGATCAATGGAAGTCTTCAATGCATTCCCTTCTCTTGAAGAATAGTTCGTCCTTTGCCACTTAATTGCATATTATAGCCTCGATGAATGTTGGTAAATCCTGCATCCTCTCCGGACAAGGAGCAGCACCCATTGTTTGTTACCAGAACGTAGAACTTGGTCCCTTTGTTGGGAACTTCGCCCGTTCTTCAAAACGTTCCCTTGATAATATCAAGGTTCAATTTCTGATATATATAGAACTCCCTTTATAATCGTTATCATATACATCGATTCAGGATTTATTCGTAGTCTTGTTAAAACTATATAATAGTTCTGCCACCAAATGTCATGCTAGGATTGCATAGCACTCAATAGATGTTTTTAGCGTATGTACATGATCTTGAGAGAACGTTACTTTATAGAAAAAAAATCTTTATTTAGTATTCTAGCACGTGACACCCTTTACTTAGTATGAGTAGGAAGCATAAAACATCTCTGCATTACTAGCAACGCCTTTCGTTATATAATATCAATATATTTTATCTTCAAAGTGATTTTTATTTGATTTATGACATTTAGACGCGAGGCAGACGAGATTAGTATAGTATGACATTAAACTACTTTTTTTACGCTTTCTCTTCGGTTAGAGAAACTCTTTAAAGAAAATGGTATTTTAGGATATCGGATAACTAGAAAAATTAGTCTCTCCCTCTCTCTCTCTCTCTCACCGTCTCTCTCTCTCTCATCTCTCGCCTCTCTCTCTCGTCCCTTCCTCTCTCTCTCTCCTCTCTCTCTCTCTCTCTCTCTCTTTGATAAAATTTGGATCTGTTCACAAATTTATGCAGTTATATATTTTATTCAGGTAGTATACTATATATCATTCAGAGAGTAAAGCTAACTTTTTTTTGAAGATCTTTATTTAGCAAAGTGATTTAACACTGTGTTCGGTTTTTGACATTTTTTTTTTATATTTTGGGGCGAAGGGACCTCGTGGGGGGTGGCGGGGGGGGGGGGGGGCGGTTTGCTGCTGTGGGGGTGGGTGTGGGATGGTTCTCTCAGCCTTGTATCAAATGGCCAGATTTCGTTTGGGTCCTGCTGACAGCTATATCAGTAACCGATTTTGGTCTATAAATGTTGTGCATAGGTACCCATTAGGGTTTTGACATAGGTGGAGGTGCTATGTGCCCTTTTTTTCCTACTTGATTAGTCATAGCTCTCTCTCTCTCTCTCTCCTTCCTCTCTCTCTCCTCTCTCTCTCTCTCTCTCTTCTCTCTCTCTCTCTCCCTCTCTCTCTCTATCTCTCTCTCCTCTCTCTCCTCTCTCTCTTCCTCCTCCCTCCTCTCCTCTCTCTTCTCTCTCTCTCCTCTCTCTCTCTCTCTCTCGTCCTCTCTCTCTCTCTCTGGTCTCTCTCTCTCTGTCAGTGCCATTTTGATTGGCGAGACGTACCTGTGCGTGGTCTGAATAATCAACCGATATCACGTGTGTAACATTCAACTAGAAAATGAATTATAGCTAGAAGTGTTCGTGAAATGTCAGTGATTAGATTAGTGTAATAATAGTAGGATTAAGTGTCAACTAAGTTAGTTTTTTGAGTGAATTATTAAAAATTCGAACAGGATGGCAGTGAGTGGCAGCAGCAGTGTAAAGCAATGGAGAAATCTTGCTTGCCTTGCAGACATGCAATATGATGACTTAGCAGGAAGGGAACTGGCATTTCTTATCTGAGATCAATAACAACCTTAACCTAAAAAGATGCCAAAATATCATAGACATATTGGAAGGATATTGATCCTTTAAACTGGAACAAGGTCCGCAGAAAATATTTTGAAAATAATTGGAGGAGTACCAAATAAAATTTAAGTGATCAAAAGACTTATAAAGAAAATCTTCATCAATCAACATATTCCAACTAAGAAAATGAATCAGATAAATATAGTGAATATACTGATTTGATGCAATAGGAAAAAACAAATGCTGAAAACATGTAATTTATGTAAGGAGTGGTATAGCATTGTAAATCCTCAAAATCTGATCAGGAAATACTATACTTGCACATACCTACGCATCCTCAATGTGCAGATGTCCAACAAAATACAAGTAAGGACATAAGAGTATTTTGCTCAACATTTCTATCATGTATAGATAATGTTATCAAATCAAGACTTAATGTGCAAATAGTAGAGGATGTAGAAGATGAGGAAGAGGAAGAAGAGGAAAATGGAAAAGAAGTAAATAAAACTGAAGTGATAGAAAAAAAATAATGAAAACAAAGAACAGGACAAGAGTATGGATGCAGAGATACTCACAGATACTACATATGAGCATACAGCAGCATTCACACGATGAAATAAATTACATTATAACACAAAATAAAATCCCAAAGAGGCTTTACCCAGATCTTCATGCCGATGAGAAAGAGCAAGAAAAAAAGAAAAGAAAGACACTCTGCACCCTTTTGGAAAGAGGGAATTGCAGATTTGGTGAAAGATGTTACTACAAGTATCCCAACATATGTCACAATTATGAGATTTATGGTAATTGTGCATACCTAGACGGCTATGAGTGCAGCGATCTACATCCAAAAATATGCAAAAACTTAAAAGAAGGAAAAAGATGCAAGTTCAACAAAAATGTAGATATATGCATCCTGTAGCCATGAGTCAAAATCAAATATATAATAAGAATAAAAATAAAGATGAATCAAATAAAGAAAAAAATAAAGAAGATGAGGTGAAGAAAAAAACAAGCCATCACCGCATTATGAAATGTGAGCATCGAGAATTCAAGCATCAGCACCCAGATACAGTGCAAGGAACAAGCAATGTATATACAATGACAGGGGATAAATGTAGATTCATACACTAAATGAATAAATATGAAGACAGAAGATCAACTGTATTTGAAAAGTTGGATTTTTTAATGTCAGAATTTCTGGAAATGAAGAGAAGAACAACATACCCGAGCAGGAAAGAGACATGGGTTAACCCTTATTATTACCCATATTAAATGAGGGGGATATCATGTAAACCATCATAGTGATGAATGTGCAGGGCTTAATTATGAGTAACTCAAAAGAAAAAATAGTTCTTAGAAGAACTAACCCAAACTGAAAAAATAGATATAATGAATATAAGTGAAACCTGGTATTCTCAAGAGACTGGTAATGATGATCAGATAAAGGGGTTGCCAGGACTTATAGACAATAGAAAAAATAGGAATCAAGGGGGAACTGCAATATATGGGAGACACATAAATCAAGGAAAAATATATGAGAAATGTAGTAACTCAGTGTGAATTAATAGCGGTAGAATTTGAATCTGAAAAATTAGTGAACATTGTAATATATAGAACCCCTAATGCTAAAGTGTTTGACACAGTAATATAAAAATTGTATGATAGAAATCACAATGACTGGAATATACTCCTATCTGGGGACTTTAACATACCTTTCATAGACTGGAAAGAATGAATACGAGATTGTGGTTGTATTTATACTTATAAAAAAGAGAGTAATAGTAATGCTGAAGATAAGAGAGAATTCAAAAAGCTACTAGATATATAGTACTAGAACACAACATTCAACAAATAAAAATAACCTGTCAACAAGAAAAGATAATACTTTAGACCTAGTATTTGTGAACGAGGTGAAATATGTTAAAGAAATAATAGTGTATAATACGAGTATTTCAGATCATAATGTCATAGAATTAACAGTCCGTTCCAAAGCAAGTGAAAACAGAGATAAGCAGAGATGAAAAAGTGGGAAGGATATGGAAAATACAATTTCTATAGTAAGACTATAAAATGGTCAGAAATAAATGAAGAATTAAACAATGATTGGATAAACATATTCGTAAGTGATGATATACAGTACGTGTATATTATATAGAATATAAGAGAAAATATTTTGATAAGTATATACTGAAGGAGAAAAGTAAACATCAGTCATGCATACCAAGAGACAGAAGGATCTGGTTCCAGAAAAGCAGAAAGTGGAAAAAAGGTCTTGCAAAAGAAAAAAATGCATATAAAGTGATGGAAACTAAAAAGTAAGATGGAAAATCCAGAACAAAAGATTATACAGTCAAAAGAAAATGAAAAATGGGGTTTAGAAAAAAAGACCATAGGAAATATCAAGCAAAACCCCAAACTATTGTACTCATATGCAAAAAAGATGAATAAAAGAAGAGTAGAAATGGGCTCTCTGAGAAATGATGGGAGATTAATGAATGAAAAAAAGGAAATATGTAACATATTAGCAGAAAGATTTAAGATAGAATTTACCCCTAAAATTGATAATGAAGATAATGATACAAAAATAAGAGATGAAAATAGTGAATATTTATCAGACATAGATATTAATGAGCCGATATTGTGCTGGCTATAAATGAAATTAAAAATGGATCAGTGGCCAGACCAGATGGTGTCCCTGCCATTTTGTTAAAGAAAGTAGTTCATTCTATTGCAAAGCTGCTCGCAATATCATTAAGGCAAAGTGTAGATACACAAGATTTATGCTGAACATAAATTAGCATATATTACCCCTACTTTCAAAAGTGGATCAAGACTAGGGACAAGTAATTAAAGGCCTGTGAGTCTAACATCACAAATTATGAAAGTGTATGAAAGGGTAATGAAGAAGAATATTATGAAACATGTAATGGAAAATAATTTTTTTAATATTGGACAACATGGTGGTTTTTATCGAAAAGGTACACAAACTCAAATGTTAGTCCACCGTGAGAACATACATAAAAATATGATAAACGGAAAAGAAACAGATGTGGTTTACCTAAACTTTGCAAAAGTTTTTGACAAGGTAGACCATAATATATTAGCAAAGAAAATTAGAAAACTAATATAGTGGACAAAGTAGGAAGATGGATAAAAGAAAAGAATTTTTACAAAAACAGAAAACAAATAGTGATTGCAAACATGAGAAATTGTATGATACTAAGGTAATATCCGGTGTGCCACAAGGTATGGTGTTAGCTGCATTGCTATTTGTTATTATGATTGTAGACATAGTCAGTAATGTTAAGGACTCGGTAGTGAGTATTTTCGCCGATGACACAAGAATACGCAGAGAAATTACTTGTAATATAGATAGGACCTCGATACAAAGAGACCTAAACAAAATATATGATGGGCAGAGGTAAATAGGATGGTATTTAACTCTGATAAACTTGAATCAATAAATTATGGAGATAAAGAAGGAAAGCTATATGCATATAGGGGACCTAATAACTAGAAAATCACTAATAAGGAACCATTTAAAGACCTTGGTGTGATGTTCAATAGGAACATGTTATGCAATGATCAAAATTATTGGCAAAATGCAAAGCAAAAATGGGAATGTTGATACGGCATTTCAAAACAAGAAAAGCCAAACACATGATTATGCTTTATAAAATGTATGTACGTAGTCCACTTGAATATTGCAATATGATATGGTACCCACACTACCAAAAGGGTATTGCACAAGTAGAGAGTGTACAAGGGTCCTTTTTCAGCTAGAATAGAAGAAATTAAGGATCTTGACTCCTGGGAAAGACAACAATTTTCAAAATTATATAGTCTATGTAGATGTGTTTAAGAATAAGCTCGACAAATATCTAAACTGCATTCCAGACCATCCCAGATTGGATGATGCATAATATACCGGAATGGGTATTAGCAATTCCCTGGTAGACATTAGAGGTGCCTCACATTGAGGGACCTGGGGAAACCCGAACAAGCTGTAAGGTAAGGTAAGGTGTCTCTCTTTGTCCCTGTCTGGTCTGTCTGTCTGTCTCTCTCTCTCTCTCTCTCTCTCTCTCTCTCGTGTGCAGTAGTAGAATTGGCAGGAACTGTAGGCCTACAGCTCTATCTAGTTTGGTGCCTCCCTACCCTCTTATCCAAACAGCGAATTACTGAAGAATGTTGTTAAATACAGTAGTCAGGTACAAATATGGTTTAACCCTAAAAAATTGCTAGAAAAGGTTTTTCAACTGTTTCTGGATCCATGTGATGTGTAGAATGACATACTAAAAGTCTACCAAAATGCAAGTACTACAGAGCTGTGAAATCCAAGATGGACGCCAATGCATGAAAATGTGTAATTAACTTCCTTAGTATTCACTCTATGATGATAGATAAGATGTCTATGCCTAGGTTTTCTGGGTCAAAGAATACAATGGAAACATTCAAATTTCCTTTTAACCATCATATAATGAAATACAAGATGGTATCCAATAATGGCCACTGATATGCAGTTATATCCTAAATTAACCGTATAATATCAAATATCAATAAATACAAAACATGCAATAACTTAACAGTACATCACTTATGAAACTAGTGTGTTTGGTTGCTACCAGAGTCTTAAAAGTCTAAACTTAATAATATGAAAATCTTACTATCTATTAAGTGCATACTTATTTCATTAGCAGTGTTAATACATAGACTCTAATTGATACTCCTCATCTTCCTCTTCACTGAATTTGACATGATTGTATGGATTATCCCAATTTTCTAATTGGCATCGTCTACAGGCAGGTGTACCTGGTAATCCATACACCCTACAACTACACCTCGATGACTGGCAGGCAGATTTGCAGTTACAATGTAGTATCTTTAACAGATTAGCTGGAGCTGCATTCATATCTGACAGTACTGGTGTTAACTTAGTGTCCTCTATCTTCTAACCCCAGTTCAACACATCCATGTCACTCTCCTTTCCAATCCACACCATTATCTGGTAATAAACTCTGGGAGAATGAGATTTGGTGGAAGACTCTGTTGGGGGTAGATGTTCCGGTGCTACAAAAGATTTTGAGGACAATTTTCTTGGACAGGGTACTATGGCGCAAAGATGTCAGTGACTCTGCACCTTTCCCACCAAATAGTAAAGCCATTACATTGGCTCCACTGTCTTCAATTACTTTTTGTTCTTGGTTTGGAGAGAGGAATTGATCAGCACAAGATTGCAACACAGAATTACCTTTGACTAACTTTTGAAATGCAGCCCATTTTCCAACACCAGTGATGCACGATGTTCTATCACATCCAGTAAAAGCATTGATGAAAAGCAGCTGAGAGCATAGTTTATTTCCTAGGACTGACTTAAGACTGTTGATGTGGTACACTGTTGTGGCAGTTGATTTATCTGACCTGAAATAAAGGTCCCTACTATCTGTCTGTGCATAATGTAGGAGTGGAATTAAGAGGTCTGTGTCTTCTCCAATCAACGTAGTGGAATTGTGATGCTTCAACTGCAGCCTTAGTAATATCTATGTCAGCATCACCAGGTGAGTTGATGACAACACAACCTGTTTTTCATAAATTTACACTGAACAGATCAATTAAGGCTTGCTTGTTGATATCCCGCGACAAAAACTCTTCCTTCCTGCCAGAGTACAAAGTCTCTGCTGTAACACTAGCAACAGGGTGAACTTTCTGCCCTAAACGCCTTTGGGGAGTGTTGTCCCACTCCATATTTTCGAATGGTGAAATCTGCATATGACTCAGCTGTTACGCCGTAGCTATCTCCCTTTTACCAGGGTACTCGATATAATAAGGACCCTCCATCAAGGACATAGTGCTCCGTTGGGATTTGCCACTACACCACTGACTACATTCTGCAGTTAGGAGTCTTCTGAAAAGGGCGAACAAGACAGTAATTTGGTCTTGAGCTTTTGTAGGTCTGAAGCGTCCCTCCTCATCCTTGCTTTGGTCAAATCTTTATGTTGATCACAGGTAGTGTAGGAAAGGTCGTTTAATTCCTGCATTGCTTTGTTATACTCAGCAGTGAAAGGAGCTGACATTGTCCATAATGACCTCTGCTCTTCTGTCATACCACTTCCATGAGTCAGTCTACCTCAGGCTTTTAGTGACCTCATTAAAGTTTGTTTAATAGCAAGATCAGAACTAAGGCTTGCCCAGTACTGATCACTGTGATGGATCCCACGAAGACCATTGGAAAATTTCTGAAACACATCTGGATGAGTGAGCTCTAGTTGCTTCATCTCTTGGACATAGACATGTGCAGACTTGAGATAACTGTAATGGCAAATATTGGGAGAGACTCAGAAACAGCCCTTAAATGTAATAACCAAGATCCAGTACAATCTGCCATGATCAATCTTCTTGCAACTACCAACATCTTCTGATAATTAAGCCACAGCTGACTTGTCTTTGACCTATCACTAAGTTCTGACTTCCATTTTCCCAATTCCTGATTGATTTTAACAACTGAATCTGATGTCATAACACTCTCCAAGGATGTTTGACCTGATAACAATGATGAGTATACATCCTCACACTTAACATCCAAAGATGCATCCTCTGGTCTGTCACTAACTAGATCTGAAACAATTATGTGGTTCAGTAATTTGTCTATAAGCAGATGACCACAGATAGCTCTTTGAGCAAATTTCCCTGTAATCATATGATCTACTGAGTTTTTACCATATACCACCTGTAGAATGTCTTTTATATATATAAACAGTGATTTTGATCCTATATCATTAAAATTCAATTATTTCAATACTTCCATTGCATTCCTCGAACCTCAAAACCTAGGTATACATTAATGCAAATTTATTTGCATTAATGTATTGGCAGCCATTTTGGATTTGACAGCTTTTCAATGGTCAGAAATTAATAGACTTTTATTGTGCCATTCTCCACATCAAATAGTACCAGAATCAGTTGAAAAACCTTTTCTACCAATTTTGGGGGGGGGGGTTCAAGGTTTTTTTGTCATATCTGTACTCGACCATAGACAATGCCAATCAAACTGCCCTCCTTCTCATTAACTGAATCGGTGCTATGGCTAGCGTAACGCAGCCAAAAATGCACTACCTCGCTTAAACGAGCTCCCATTGCCAGTGTTTAAAGGCGAAAAGAGCGAGTTCGTTAACTTCAAGGAGCTGTTTGATGTCCCGTGCATCAGTGTGACCTGGACATGGACAACGTGATCAAATTCACATATCTGCTCAGGTCTCTAGGAGAAGAGCAGCTCAAGGTAGTTCAGGCCCTAAACATAACTGCAGCTAACTATAATGCAGCTCTCGACTTGTTAAACAAGTACTATGGAAACCAGCATCAGACGCTGGTCATATTGCATCGGCAGTTAGCCGATATTTTCATTCCTAAGTGTAACTATGTAGAGTAGAAAATTTTTTGCACTGAACTCAATGAACTTATTGAACAAATCAAGCATCTCATTTGATCTACATTGGATCAAGGAATGCTGCTTAGGCTAATAAACCCGAAACTATAACAGGGTCAGGTATATCAATGAGTTGTAGGTTTTCTGCGAAAATGTGATTACAACTTGTGAACTGTTTGAAGTATTAGACTTCCTCATCCGAAGTATGAAAGATAATACGCTTCAGAGAGGAGAAGACTTGTCACAACCATTGTGGTCAAAAGCATTGGAAACCAACACCACTTGCTTGGTATCATGTCCATTCTACAATGGAAATCATCCCGCATTTAACTGTGCAAAGCCTATGAATGCAGAGGTGAAAAACCAGCAATTTGTTTTGTCATTAAAATGCTTCAATTGCTTCGCTTCTGGCCATAATAGTAAACTGTGCAGTAGCAAACATATCTGCAAATTATGTAATGGACGACATCATAGTTTGATTTGTGAAAGAGATAGAAGTAAATCCTGGTCTAGTATGCCTTCAGCAGCCAGTACGAGTTTCCAGTCATCTG
>NC_087212.1:79990556-80008539 GCF_015104395.2 Macrobrachium nipponense | reverse complement strand
CAATGCAGCAGCACATTGGGACACGATGACCTCCGCATCAAACGTAGAAGGAAAGAGACTTTTAGATTTTGTAAAAAATGAATTCCTCCACCAATGGCTTGACAAACCCACTAGAGAAAACAGCATACTAGACATCTTCCTATCAACGGAAGATAATCTAGTATCTGACCTTTCAGTAGGTGCAAATCTATGCAAAAGCGACCATAAACTTATCTCATTTGAAATCATTGTTCAACATAAAAAAGAGAAGCTTTTAATGAGATTAGACTACCGTCGACAAGGCCTAAAAAAGCTAAAGGAGTACATTAAAAATCTAGAGTACGACGAGAACACAGGCACAGATAAGCACTGAAGTCTTTCATGAGAATACACAGAAAAGCGCTCTAGATGTATTTACACGGAGAGAAAGGACACTAATTACAAAAAAATGTGTCTATTCAGTATATAAACAAGAGAGAGAGAGAGAGAGAGAGATTGAGTAATTTATGCAAAAAATATGGTTTGATATACGAAAGATTATATATTATATATATATATATATATATATATATATATATATCTATATATATATATATATATATATATATATATATATCAAACCATATATTTGCATAATTTACTCAATTTCTCTCTTTCTCTCTCTCTTCTTTATATACTGAATAGACACATTTTTTTTGTAATTCGTGTCCTTTCTCTCCGTCTGTCTCTTTCGTTTATATACTAAATAACAAAGCTTTGAAAATATTTCACATCTTTTCTGTCTCTCTTTTTGTTTATATGCTAAATTGACACTTAGAATGCACTTTATCGCATTCTCTCCCTCGATCTTTCCTTTTGTCGTGTGTGTCAGCTTTGGCTACGTGATGACTCCCACTACAATTCTTCCCCCTGACCTGCAGGAGAAGGGGAAGAGGGTGTTGGTTGACTGTTGGCGACAGTATTCCATTTCTCGTCTGCGAGGTCAGTGGATGAAGGACGATAGTAAAGCAAAATCTTCTTTGCTTCATTTGATTCGCTTAGCTACATCGAAGAAGGCTGGTAGAAGAATATACAAATAATAAAAAGTGTCTATGATAGAATCATAACAAACATCTGAGCATCGGAGCTCAATACACAATAATAAATCTTATTCTACATACAGGAGGTAGAATTGACAGGATCGAAGCTTGTATGTCGTACTCGATACTAACACAACAATAATTGGCTACACTTGTAACATTTATGCACGATGCAATGATGTGTAACTAGCTTTGAACCGAATGTGTCTCCTGCAGAGCTACGATTTCACTCACTCGTGACACAACGTCTTGCATGCATGACAGTCCCCTCCGCCCCCTTTACCTGTGACTAAGAAACATAATTGTCTCTCAACGCTTACAAATCAATTCTTTCAGGTTTTCTTCTACTCATGCTCTAGGTAGGTGCATTCGAAAATGGCAAATCATGCTCAGCCATAAATCCTGTTAACATTAGTTCTGCAGCTCTGCTTGCTTTGCTTTTGAGTTCCGGTTCTTTCTTCTTGGTGATAAATTGATCTATCACTGTTGTGCCTATCCTTAATGAACGACAGATGGTTTGCCTGCTTGGATGATTTTTTGTGGCTAAACAAACGATCTCTATTACAACACTGTAGTGTGTCATCACACACTGCAGGATGCACTCAATTTGTCTTTAGGATCGGACCTTACCTAATCTTCGAATTCATTTTCTGGCATCCATTCCTGTTTGGATGCTTGTGTGTGTGTGTGTGTGTTTTTTTTTTTTTTTTTTTTTTTTTTTGCGTCCCACTGCCTGATGCACTACATCCAGGTTCTTCTTAATCTGAACAGTTCAATTTCAATGTTTCTAATGTTAATTATATATTTTAAAATAATTTCCTTTATAAACCGAAATGTAATTAACAATGGTAGCCTACGTCTGATTCTTAGTCTCCAAACGAATAAACTGAACTCATCACTCATGGAAACAGTTGAGCAGCTAATTCCTGCTATATCGATAACACGTCTTGTAGAGTACAAGTGTTATACAGAAATTAGGATGACACGTCGTCATGTAATATCTTGTAAAATGTCTAAGGTAAAGGGGTTGACTACTAGTCACGCTGCATCATGGACGGGAACTAATTACTTACAGATGTAATTCTCCCATTTTTACTATAATCTCAGTTCATCTATTCTTATCCTAAATTAACCAAACCTAGCATAAAAAATCAGTTATCACCCTCTAACATTCTACTTATTCTCAAGCAAGAAAAAAATGAGAAAAGAGAGAATTCTCTTCCTAGCCATGCGTGGGGAGGGCGGGGAGGAAGGTCTGGCGCTGTTTTCAAACTGAAAAAAAAAACAGGGAGGGGGACGGGAGGGAGGGGTAGGGAGGGAAGTTTTCCCTCTGCTGGAGGGAGGACAAGACGGGGAGGGAAATATGAATCATTGAAGCTTAGTGTTTTCTTAATAAATGTGCATATTTGGAACTGAATTATAAAGCTACTATGCTGAAAAATGAGTTATTATTTAGATTTATAGAATTTCTTCCGCAAAAACTTAGATTTTAAGCATTTTTAAAGAAGAAAATAGACACCTACTCCTCACCTCTGTAGTAGTAGTAGTAATATACCTTTCCGTAATTTTTTCAATCCATGTCTATCTCTTTTGCATATGGGATCTTGTGTAGAGTTCCCCTGTTACAGTTAATGCAGCCTAGGCTATGGACATTGTTATTATTACCGGCTGGTGCATGAATGAGCTTTTACCACAATTGGCATCATTATTATTATTTCTGTTGCCACGTGTGTGTTATCATGTTATGTAATACTATTATTCAATAGATAGATGTGTCCCTTTAGGAATGGGTATCACTCCTTTTTTTTTAATTTTTTTTTTTTTTTAATTTATTTATAATAAATGTAAGTTTGTGATTTACGTAAATAGTTAATACTCTATTTTTTTTCATCTGTCCATCGGCCTGTGGTTGTTTTTTGTATTGGTAACCTGCGTCCCGGGCTGTTAGATAGTTACATTCATCTTACATTCAGCGATTATAATAAGATTTCCCTATTTCGAATATTTAACCGGTGTGTGTAATTCGCATACAGTAATTTTAAAACCTTTTCAGTTGCAAATGTACACCCAGATATCTTTTTATTTACCCTAACACGTCACACAGCGTAACTATTTACCGGTACGCAGTCTTGCCATACACAAACACCATAGGCAGATGACAGATGAAAAAAAACAGAGTAATAGTTTTAGCTCGAACTAGACTTACCTCAGTGTTCAAGCCCAGTAGGTACTTATGACAGGGGTTGTTCCACTCTGTGACTCAACCCATTAGGGAGTCCTGTATATGTAGTATCTTTTACCAACGTCTGTCACAGGATTGGGGGGGTGGGGGAGTGTGTCCAATAAACTAGCCTTTCACGAGGATGGACAATTTAATTCAATTCAATTCCTTGTTCTGTAGCCCCATTCTGGTTGTCTGTGGCGCTGTGATTGTGTCTACTAATGACTAGCAACATTTCCTGCCATACATGTCTGCAGTGAGAGATCGACCTTCCTTGCAACACTGACATCAATCTGTTCTTCTTCTTCTCCTCTTCTCATCTGCCCCCCCCCCCCCCCCCCCCCCCACCCCCCCCCCCCCTGACTGTTTTGGGTTTTTGTCCGAGTGCCGCTTTACCTCACATGTAGGAACTCACACGAAGCATTAAGTACCTTCCTTTCGTGGGCTTTCCTTCCTTTCTTCTTCATAGAGCCTGCTTTGTTTTCTTTTAGCTTTTGCTTCAGGCTCCTCCTCCTTATCGCCACTCGATCTCCTTCTTCTCCTCCTCCCCCTCCTCCTACTCATCTTCTCCTGCTTCATTTGTTTGTCATCTACCTGGCATTTCCTGCTCTTCAAAAGGGCTGGGTGCAGGTATTTTCTGTTGGGGTTCCTTCCTTCTCTCCTGATCCCTGCCACGGTTCTGCCTATTCCTTTGTTTTCAACTTCACCCATGGCTCAGTCTTGATTTACTATTTCTTGTTTCCTTCAGTTCCTTCCTCTTTGGTGCTCTCGTTCCTTCCACTGGCTGTCACGGAATGTACTAATAGTACTTCTCTTCTTGCTGTCTGCCTTTTTCTTCTTTGGTTTCTTCTGCCTTTCTTCTTTTCTTCTCTTCTTTTTCTTTTATTACTTCTTTTATTTTCCTTACTTCTTTTTCTATCGCTTCTTAATTAAATGATATAAAAGAAGAAGGAACAATAGTAATAATAATGATGATAATAATAATAATAGCACAAGTCAGTATCAAATATAGATATTAACCTTAACTTTTTATCTTCCATACATGAAAAAAATGAGAGAGAGAGAGAGAGAGAGAGAGAGAGAGAGAGAGAGAGAGAGAGAGAGAGAGAGAGATTTGACTTCACTAGTGATGCTAGCTAACTGTTGGCTTCCGTGCTTTTTCATGTCTACTTGTCTGCATGTTTTAATGTATGTATGTACGTATGTCTATACTATGTTTGGTGCACGACCTTGAGGAATTCTTTGAGCCGAACATAGCGCTTCCTTTGCAGTCAGAGAGAGAGAGAGAGAGAGAGAGAGAGAGAGAGAGAGAGAGAGAGAGAGAGAGACAGACAGACAGACAGATAGACAGAGTGTTTCTTTCATTTCTATTTCTTCTTTATTATTATTATTATTATTTTTTTTGCTCTATCACAGTCCTCCAATTCGACTGGGTGGTATTTCTTACTTATTATTATTATTATTATTATTATTATTATTATTATTATTATTATTATTATTATTATTATTATTATTATTATTCTACTTCATCTTCATGCAAGAAGATTTCATATATATATATAATATATATATTATATATATATATATATATTATATATATATATAGAGAGAGAGAGAGAAGAGGAGAGAGAGAGAGACGAGAGAGAGAGAGAGAGAGAGAGAGAGGCATGGGGATACAGAAGGACATGGCGCAATACATAGGACTCTTTATTGCTAGCGACGTTTCGAGACAAAGTCCCATCTTCAGGCTAAAGGCAAGAAATAAATTTACATCAATACAAAACAATTAAGCAAGTTAACGTAAAAGTATTATAAATTAAGGTATTTCTAAGTAAAATTACTAATAAAAAAAAATCTCAGAGAATGTGTATTACATCAATATATACACGTTTAAGAAAGGGAAATGTAAAATCATAAACAATAAAAATATTTTTCAGTAAAATTACGAATAAAAATATATTAAAAAATATTAAAAAAATATTAAAAAATGAGGAAAATACGTTGCTCAAGCAGAGTCCCGCCGACCCGTGTCAGGAAGGTGGAAAAAAATTCAAAAAGAGGCAAAGAACAATGTGACGTGGCTTTTTGCTATATACAAAGGTACTGAGGTAGTATGGTTGTTAAGTGAAAGTACCAATTTCTTAATTGCCAAACTTTCAAGATCGAGGAGGTGGTGTTCGTATGGTGATGTCATAATGACCTTAAAGTTGTTATAATTTATGTCTGCCTTACAGATTCTGACGTGATTCCTGATATTTAATTCTTCAGGGGTGCATAATTTGCTGCCCGTTCGGTAACTTACACCTCTATGAGTATCACATCTCACTTTGAGCAACCGGCTCGTACTTCCAGCGTAGGTCTGATGATTACATCGGCAGCAAGTAAATAAACACACTACTTCGGATTGCATCAAGGAGGGCAATTTCTCTGTGTTTTTGGAAGCTACCAATGGTTCTAGCATTCATATTCTAGGATTCATACAAGTGAATCTGGCATCAACTGCTGAATAATGGTGGTTTAAAATTTTCTTGAGGGAGGGCAAAACATCTTATTATGTATATAAGGTATTTTAGCATAGTATCTAGGTTTCTGTGCTAAATGGACTGCACTAGGTGGATGAAAAAAGTTACTGATAGTATTTTTGACGTAATTAGAAAAATAGGTCCGATGGGTAACAGTTGCTGTTGAAAAATCCCCCAAGAAATATTATTTCGTCATGGAATACTTTCCAACTTGATGGGTAGACAATAGAAAATTAGCTTAGCTCATCTATTTTCAAGGAGTTGGATAACAACAACTTTTGCACGAAGAGCATCCTCTCTTTTGAGGCTTATGCTACTACCTTCTCTCTCCCTGCCTTACATATGTTTCTACTAGGAATTAAATTATACATTATTAAAATATAATATCTTAATATATGGAAATTTGAACACAATAATATACATTTCACAACATTATACAAAGTTTTTGAGGGGAATTAATTGTTTTACCAAAACCATAATTACATTACGAAACTCACATTATAAGAATATTATGTAGATGGGGTCTACAGGTAAGGTACAAATGGCTGCGAGTGGGGCTACTGGAATTGCTGTTGAAATTGAGATGTATAATTAGTTTGCTTCATGCAAAAGATGTTAGCTATCTTCGCTTGTCTTCCTCAGTGTGACTGTCCTTTCTTTATTGGGGGGGGAATGAATGGGAATGTGTTCCTTAATATATTTATTCTTGTACTTCAGTCTAAAAACTTTTCTCTACCCATAGATTTGGGTGCTTGGACCAAGACAGACTATTCTATAAATGCACTTTGTTTCTTCGCAAGTTTGTTCTATGTCTATTGGCACTCAGGAATTTTTATGAGTTTAATTTTGTGTATGGGCTGTAATCGACACTTTCACACCCACACTTCATGCCCACTTCGCACTCCCTCAATCTCGTGACTGATTTCCCTTACTCTTTTCTTCTCCGCTCTCTCCCTTTGGTTGAACCCTTTTCCTTTCGGATGTTATCTTCCTAGCACCAACTCTGGGATCTCGATTTTGACTCTGGATTTGGCATTTTCCGAAAGGATCCTTATGCTTGAGTGGTTATTGCCCTTTCTTTGAAACACCTCCTGATATCCTTCCTGTCGTAGTTGGTAAGCTTCTCATTGGGAAACGGCTCCTTCTTTCTTACTTTGATCCTTGAGGGCGTGTCTTTGGGTATTCTTGTTGGGTATGTGCCGAGGGCCTCCGTAGAACGTCCTTAGAAGTCTGGCACTCCTGACTGATAGGATTGGTTAAAACCCATAGGCTTATCTTATTAAGGGAGGAGTCTCGACTTCCTCTTTCAAACAAAGGAGCATTGAATTCTTTTACTAATGCTAGCCAGATGGCCTCTTCAGATGGCCTATCTGAAATTAATTCTTGGTATTTGGACGTGTCAGTAGAGGCGTAGCATCCATTAATTATCATGTAGTGGGGTGACATAGGTCTAGTGCACCTGTCACTGGGTATAGCTACACAAGTTCGGGGAGACTGGGCCTTCGTAAGTGAGCCTCGATTGTTAATACTGATGTGGGCATCGTCGTTTCTCCTCGAGTCGAGTCATTATCTGTAAGGCCATTATCGAACTAAAAAGTCCATATTCCGTCCTCTTTCAATCTTCGCCTTTTATTGTGCCTCTTCTATGTCTCTAAACGCTAATAATGCATTTTGATAACAATTTCCTTGATCTTATAACAGATATATTTATACATATACTCATACACACACACACACACACACACACACACACACACACACACACACCACACACATATATATATATATATATATATATATATATATATATATATATATATATATATATATATACACATATATATATGTCAGAAGGTGTTGAAGAAGACTGCACTAAACATATGTCACTATTCTCATTGCGACGTTTCGAGACCAATGTCTCATCATCCAGGCTAAAATAAAAGATAAAAAACTGATATACAATACAGCATTAGATTTTTTTTTGACAAAAAAAAAACACACAGACACACACATTGAATAAAGTAATACAAGGAAAGTCACAACATTGAAATACAAGATACTCTAAAAAATGAAATAAAATAAAGTGTAATGTATAAAACTTAATAAAAAGGCATTATTAAAATTAGGAATAGTTAAAAAAGACACCTTGTGTCAACGAAGTTAATGTCATGGATCTGTGGAGGAGGGTAGACAACAAATTTAATTTAAAATTGAAAAAACAAAAACTATAAAAGTTAAGAACAAGGCCTGTGAACGTTGCCTTTCGAAATATACCTGTGTGAAAACGGTCGTCGTCACGGATAACAATCGTACCTAAGAAAGGCAGTTTGTTATTGTTTTCCAATTCACACGTAAATTTAATGTTGGGATGTAAAGATTTGGCATGTTTCAAGAACGAGTGACAGTGCAAATGGTCCTTAAAAAGAACAAAAGTATATAGTTGTATGTCTAAGGAGGAATGTGATGATTATGATATTGTGAAAGAAACTGTTCTTAGTGCGTACAGGTTAGTACCGGAGGCGTACCGTAACAAATTTAGAAGTTTGAGGATGGACGAGAATATTATGTATGTAGAATACGGTAAGAAGTTAGAAGGGCTGTTTTTTGATTGGTTAACTTCTGCTAAAGTTGAGTATTTTGATGGATTGAAGAACTTAGTGTTGTTAGAAAACTTCAAAGATAACGTATCCCCTGATAATTAAACTTTAGATAGAAAATAGGTGAGAAGTATCTTTTGCAGGAGCAACTAGGTTAGCAGACGAATATAGTTTGACTCATAATCTAAGTGTCAGTAAGAAGCGAAATGATCCTTTGTCTGGTAGAGTACAAAGCAGTAAAGGTTTCAGTTCTAGTAAAAGGAATGCGAGAAAAAGTGACTATTCGTGTTATACATGCGGAAAACCTGGTCATACGTCTAAGGTTTGCAAGACTAGAGTGGCATCTAGTGGCTAAGAATTAACTTGTTTCCAATGTAATGGGAAAGGGCATTTAGCGAGAAATTGTGCAGTAGAAAGGAAGGACGGTAAGAAACCAGTGTCTCTAGTTAGCCTTTCGTCAAGTAGGAATGATGTGATGAGAGAAACTAGGAAATATTTTGGTGAATTTCTGTCAGAAGGTGTAGTTTCCTCTCTTGGAGGAGTAGATTCGAGAGAAGTAGTCTTGCTTCGAGACACTGAAGCTGCTGTCTCACTGATTAGGAGAGAGAGAGTGCCAAACAAGGCAGAAATCAATATGGAAGAAAAAGTAATGTTAGGTGGATTTCCTAACACGCGTTCTTTGTCCTTTGTTGAAGTTGAATATAGAAAGTCAGGTAGTGTCAGGAGAAGTGAAACTTGCAGTTGTTGACAGTTTGCCCGTTGATGGCATTAACATTATTGTCATTATTGTCGGTAATGACTGAGCTTTATCCAACAATGTGAATCCTGTTGTGAGTGAGATTCCAGTGCCGAAATGGTAGTAACTAGGTAAGGTTTAGATACAGACATAGACTACGGTCATAATTTGTTCGTGGATTCGAATGAGTGGAGTTCGTGGATTTGAACAAGAGTGAGTTTGTGGATTCGAATGAGTGTGATAGAGGTGGTGAGGTTGATCTTGGCGTGAGTGTGGTTGAGAGACCTGACTCTATTGGTGTTGACAGTGATAGCCAAGTAAAAGGTGTTGCTGTCGAGAGTAATGTTGTTGATGTCTTGGAATCATTTAATAGTTACGGTGATGAATTGAATAAGGATGAGCTAGTCAAGTTTTAGAGAGAGGATGAGACACTAACCCAAATTTTTGAGTGTGAACTGGATGATGATCTCGATAATGTCTGTAAAGAAACGTTTTGTTTAAAGGATGAAGTTTTGTGTCATTATGTTCGTTCTAAGTCAGGTAGTAAAGAGGAAATCACCAAACAATTAGTGGTTCCTAGGAAGCTTCGTGACCTAGTTTCGAAGTTAGCACATGATGAGCAAGGACATTTGGGAGTAAATAAAACTTTCAGGTGTATTAGTTGGGCTTACTTTTGGCCTAAAATGAAGAGTGATGTAAAGAGGTATGTGTTAAGCTGCCATGAATGCCAAATTGCAGGAAAACCGAATCAAGTAATTCCCAGAGCTCCTTTGTATAAAATTCCTTCAGTAGGCTAACCTTTTGAGAATGTAGTTATCGATGTGGTCGGCCCGTTGCCTAGAAGTAAGGGAGTACATATCTGCTAACAATCAATGACAGACTAACTAACTCACTATCCAGAGGCGATACCCGTAAGAAGCTGTAACGCAAGGACAGTAGTTAAACGATTGTTAGATTATTTTTCTAAGTTTGGTCTGCCTCGTACTATACAGAGTGATAATGGTATTAATTTTGTATCCAAATATTCCAGGGATAGAACGAAGAGTTAGGCATTAAACTCGTAACTTCCACACCTTATCACCCCGAATCACAAGGCATTGTGGAGCAGTTTCACCAAACGTTAAATAGTTGTGTAGTAATTTTGAATTTAGTCCTTTCGAGCTGGTTTTCTGTCACACCGCTAAATGTCCTTTGGAAATGTTGAAATATAATTTAATGGTTAAAGAGGGTAGAGAAGACTACATAACTATAAAAACAATTTAAGAGATGCTTGGCAAATAGCGAAGGAGAACGAGAGTGCTTGGCAACTAGCGAAGGAGAACGAGAGTGGAAGTCAAGGGGAGACTAAATGGAAACATGATCTTAGAGCTAAAGAAAGAAGTTTCTGTGTAGAAGATAAAGTTTTAGTATTAGTCCAGAAAGGTCCCACTTTATCTTATAAGTTCGAAGGTCCATTTTCAGTTTTAAAGAAGAGGGGAAATCTAGATTATGTAATCGATATGGGTAAGCGTAGAGCGAAGCGGATGCATGTAAACTTGCCTGTGTACGTAGTAACGGTATCACAGAGAGGAATTAGTTTTGAGGAAAATGCAAGAGGTGTTTTAGTATTTCCAAGTTTTTAATCAGAGTTCAGAAAAAGAAAAATTAAGAGGAAAGGGTAATGTTATAGCTGATAGCCTCTCTAGCGATTTTTCAGAATGAGTAGCCTGATGACCGTTTTCTATTTTTGCCATGAGTGGGTGAGTGAATGGAGAAGTGTGTGTGTGTTTACCTGGATTAAAGCTTTATGCAGAATTGTTCTCCTGATGTTTGGTTCTTGTTTCTCTTTAGAAAAAAAAATAAAATCAGTTGATTTCATTTTTTTTTCTTTTGGGGGAAAGTGTCATGGTAATCGCTTTATAGCAAAGATGGTAAGTTAAAAGAAAGGAAAACGCATCTTCTTCAAGAAGTTCTGCAGCAAGGAGGCATTCGCGCACGTGTTAGAGGCGCCTGTTCTCATGATTGTTCTAGAATCTCCCAGGTGTACTATGGAGCTCAACAGGCGCCGACATGTCATTAGAAACGCCGCGATTTATGATGTATCTGTTCGCCTAGATCCTTCTAAAATGTTCTTGTCGTCTCGGGAGTGTGTGACGTCCGCTGGTAGGCCCCGCCCCCAGATCGGCATATATATACGACTGACGAAGTAGGAGAGATCAGAGATCAGCAGAGATCATCAGTGAGAGATCATCAGAGAGAGATAAGCGAAGAAGGAAGAGACGAAGGATAAGAGAGGAAAAAGGCGCACGAGAGTTTCATCGGAATCGGGTCAAGTCGTCCAGTCAGAGAGAGAGATACAGATTTTCCAACGATGAGAAAGCCTTAAGAGAAGAAACGTCCTACAAGTTGGTTTTTAGGAGTAACCTGCCCTTCGAGTATCAAGAATAGACATTGTTTTCTGCAGTACGGAGTCAAGAAGACGTCTATAGTTATACAGTTCACCTTTGTGAAGTCGTCACTTCGAGCATTGATTTTCGATAGCAGCAAATCTGGCCACCAAGTATTTCATTGCCTCACTGTTTCCCCAATTAACGCATTGTAAGATTTATTTTTGTTATGTAAATAGGAGAAACCATTCTGCATTTATCTTTGTTAGTAAGCTTGTAAATAAACCTTTGTTGTGTTTGTTTCTTTCTATATTTGTATCCCCCGTTTCAACTGTTGGTGTTGAATCTTTTTTGTTTATTATAATATCGAACCTGTAGCAGACCTCAGTCTGTAACATGTGCCAAGCGAATACATTCGTGACAGTTATAATCACTGCCATGCACATAACTGTAGCTAGCAGTGCGTAGTAGCGTATTTCTTCATTAATTGCGAAAACAGGGTGGACTGGATCCATAGTACCTAGACATGCAATTGTTTTTTGGATGGAAGGGTTGTAAGTAAGGGAGGGAAGTGCTGCGATGTGGGTGGTCCCCTAAGTGTATATAGTTCTCAAAATACGTTTTCCCTCAGATGATGGTGGTCATTCCATAGATGATGTAGTTGGCCATGGTTCCTATGCAACCGTCTGCAGCAATGAAAAGGTGAGATTTCGCAGCTGTCCCGTCTGGGCAGGTAACCACAAACTTCTCCAATGAAAATCTCCGCCAGGTTCCATTGTTTAGCCTGTGAGCGAACTTAGACTTGTCATATGTGCACAAAAAATAAAAGCAGTTTATTTGCATATTGGACAAACATCCGTTGAGTGCTAGGTCTAACTTGAACGAACCTTTGTAAATATTCCGGAATTCAAAGGAGTCAGCCATGCAAACCTTTTTATCCATGGCTGTGTGGCAATTAACGAACGATTCCAGGTCTTTGACGACCATAAAAGTTTCCTTGTTAAGGGAAATTAATAGGTAGCCAGACAGATTCGAAATAACTGGTAATGAGCTATTTGCCATTTATGTGGGGAACGGTGTAACTTTATAGGATTCCCATGCATCAGAAGGACTAAAAGGGATATTAATCATGATTTTACACTGCTTTATGCTCACTGATATTAAAACTGTAATAGAATTCGATCTTATGTGATTCAATCAATGGAGTGTAACCGACTCTAGTACACACGTTCTCTATAATCTTTGTTAAATCTTTAATAGGTAACTAGTGCAGGGACAAAACACCTACAGTAGCAAGTGTGATAGCCTCCATGTAATCTTTGGATTTTTCAATGAAATGAGAAACTTTATTGTATATATGATCCATCTTTGTATTATAGTATGCTAATGGTGCGAGCAAAGATTTGAACGTCCTGAACGAGGTTTAAGTTACTTGAATGTTTGTTTACTATTGCAATGAGTTCGTTACTTGATTTAATTTGTTTATTAAGTTCAGAAAGAATTAATTCTTGTTCATGCTGTAACCCTTCTATTTTCTTATTCTGATCATTAATCTTAGGACAATTAGAGATACCCAAACATAATCTTGCAGCAGAACCAACCAAATTAAGTGCAGCAAAGATCATCGGGTTACGTCTTTCAACATTGATATGCGGCACTAACCACCTAAGGAGGTCGCAAACTAAGCATTCTGTCAGCAGTCTTATTCTGCAATTCATAGGATATTAACTCAGCAATACCCAAGGTAAGAGAGAGTGCTTGTTCGTTGCCTGGAGGAAAGTAGGTTTTGTGCAATTGCGTTAAGTATTCAGCAAAAAGAGTCAGCTCAGATTTCAAATTGATAACTTCATTCTCTTGTAAGAAAATAGCATCTGTTTCAAGTTCTAATATAAGGGTACTGGATGTAATGAAAAGATCGTCTCTCTCAATGATTGAGCTATGATTAAAACGGACGGAGTTTGTTTTGGAATTAATTCCATATGAGAAAAATGCCTGAACAATTAGTACAAAATATAACATGTTGGAGCCTACTAATAGCAAAGTATATGTAATTACACGTGTTTTAAAAATAACCAATCACATAAAATGAAATATGTTATGAAAGAGAAAAAGAAATTTTATATATACCGCAAAAGGGAAATTTTTTCATACAAACCCATAATGGATTAAACACTTACGTTTGCTCTACATAGATACTGTGCGAATGTCAGTAGGTTTGTTTACGTTCTGAACTTTCAGCCTATTTGCCACTAGAAGTTCGAGGATTATAAATGGGCCTTCGAATTTCGGCGTTAGTTTGTAGTTCAGACCATTGCATATGTACACTTGTATATATATTAAATTGCCTACTGCATATTGTTTTTTGTTTGTTTAGCAGTTTTGTTGCGATTATTCTTCATGATTATTTGAGTTTCTTCAAGGTTCTTACGAAGTGTTTTGAATCTGTTTACACTAGTATCCACAATATCCTTAAGAGGATCTGATAAATTGGTTGTGGGTGTGAGAATATGAAAAGGTGTCCTAGCGGGTGTGCTGTAGAGTGCTTCGTGTGGCAATATTTTGATAGAATGGTAATAACTGGGATTGATACAGCAGGGATGGCTATGTCCCAATTGGGTATCCCGTAGGATGTCTAACAGCTTTCGATTCACACGTCTTACTAAACCATTGGATTCGGGATGATAAAACATAGTATTGATTTTCTTTATGCCTAAGAATACACACAAGGAATTAAGAAAGAGATTGTTGAATTCTCCACCAGAGCCTGAGACTATCGTGTGTGGAATTCCATGCCTACAAATATAACTTTCATAGAACTTTATGGCACATTCAATAGCGGTATTGTTCTTTAAAGGTATTCTGTGTATCTGGTCAAGGAGTCAATTAACACTAAGAGGTGCTGGTTCCCTCTGTCATACTAGTGAAATCCTGTTAATAAATCTGAGTGTACCTGTTCAAAGGGATTGTTTGGCATGGGGTAAGTTCCAAGACTGACAGGTGTCTTAGTGTGGCCTTTGTGTTTGTGGCAAATGTTGCAAATGCTTATATATTTCCTAATATTAGTAGCCATCGTCGACCACTAGAATAGTGATTTGGCTGTTTGTGACATGATAGAAAACCTAGGATGACCATGTAAGGGATTGGAATGCAACCATTTTATGATGGTCGGTATAAGAGAGATTGGTACTACTACCTGATCGTTAGTCACCTGCGGCATACTTCTGGTTTTCCTAGTCACGGATCTGCACAGAATTTATCCTTGATTATGAAATTTTGTTGAGAATATTTTTTCATATTCCTTTTCTTTAGAATTTCTATTCAAAGCATTTATTATTTTACTTAACTGAGGGTCTTTCTGTTGTTCAGTGAGTACCAGTTCAGGGCTCCAACCCATGTCTTCAACGTTCTCGATCGTTTGGGTCAATGAATTCTCATGTTTGAACGCCATTTTAACAGTTTGTACGGGTGTGGCAATATCTTCTAATTCAGCTAATGGTTCTGGATATGTTGGTGCACGGTTGCAGGATAACGCGTCAGCGATGGTATTTGCTTTCCCAAGTAGATATCCTATCTTCGTGCCAAAGTCCTGAATGATCATATGCCATTGCATTCTTTTAGGGCTGTGGTTAAAGGCTTTGAAGAAGTCGGTGAGGGGCTTATGGTTGGTAAGGACCTTAACACGATAGCCGTAAATTATGAACCTGAAATGCACTAACGAACAATCAATAGCTTAGCCCTTCCTTGTCTATTAGTGCATATTTACCTTCAGAGGGCTTCAATTTACATGAATAAAAAGCTATTGCTGAAGTAGTACCCCTCCTACCCCCTGTTCCGAGGCGTCAGTTGTGATAAAGAATTCCTTACTGAAAACGGGAAATTTTAAGATGGGGAGGTGCTCAATTTTTCTTTTAAAGTATCGAACGCCTTTTGGTGCTTCTCCTCCCATATGAAATCTGCACCTTTCTTTGTAAGATCAGTTAAAGGAGCGGCAATTATTGAGTAGTTGTGCGCAAAGCGCCTATAATATCTGGAGACGCCTAAAAACTGTTGTACATCCTTAACATTAGTAGGAACGGGAAAATTGCTGAAGGCTGAAACTTTATCATGGACTACTTTAAAACCTTGATAGGATACTGCAAAGCCTTAATAGACAAGTACATGCTTGAAGAACTCGCACTTTGGGATTTTTACTCTTGAATTATGCTGTCTTAATCTCTGGAGAACTAATCAAGTTTACGCAAGTGCTCTTTTATGGTATTGGAAAAAATTACAAGATCGTCCATACAGGCGTGGAGAGCTACACCTAGCAGGTCACCAAACACTATATTAATCATTCGCATGAAGGTGATAAGGGCGCATCGTAAGCCAAAAGGCATACGTAAAAATTCATAATGTCCCCTTGTCGTGCTAAAAGCAGTGTAAGGTGTGCTTTCTTTATTTAAGGGTATCTGGTGAAAGCCTTTAAGTCCAACAAAGTGAAATATTTATTCTGAACTAACAGAGATAAGATTTTGTCGGTACATGGCACTGGGAAACGATCAGAAATAATTTCCTCATTTAGGTGACGGTAGTCTACACAAATTCGCCAAGTCCGATCCTTTTTTGGCACAACAATTAAAGGAAAGTTACAAGGGCTATTTGATTTTTTGATAACTCCTTCGTCTACCATTTTACCTACTTCTTCACTGATTTTGTTCTGAAATTTCATAGGAAGGTGGTACGATGGCAAGTAGATAACTTTATATTTTTTTTCCCTTAACCTTATATGTTGTTCAATTACGTCTGTTTTTCCTAGAGATCCCTCGCTAGTGGGAAAGACATCGTGATATTTGGATAAGAGCTCGAAAAATTTCTGTCTGATCCCTTTGTCCTGGATATCTGCATTTATTTTGGGTTGCGCAGGGTTAATTTTAGTGATGGTAAGAATTCGGTATTTGTAAGATTCAACGTCTATGACATGTTGATTCTGTTTGATTATTAAATCAGTATTCAGGTGGTTACAGATTTCAATATTGACCTGATGATGAGAGTCAACAATGTACAACGCTTGTGTTAAGGAAAGTCCATTAATTTTCTGAGTGCAGAAGGATTAAAATTTCTGATCATGAAAAAATTTTCCTACCAAGTATTGAAAGGTACGGGAATATTAGTTCGAGCGACTGCGAATAGATTGTCAGTGCGGGTTTATGAGAATTGTGTTGGGTGGCTTGAATGATATCATCGTTCATGAGACAGGTGATTGGTTCTTCAATGTAAGTTACTGTTTGAGTATCTGTCTCAATTTGGTCCAAAAGGGATTTTAATGTGTGTGATGATTGATAAAATTTCCTTTTGATAAACACGCCATTCTTTGCAGGAGTTACAACAATGTTTTGAATGCACATAGATGGATATCCTACAATTATAACTGGATACATATTAATGTGTTGTACTACTACAAAGGTGTCAGTAAGCATATGCTTACCCACACGATACTGCACCCGAGTCATACCCACGACGTTTAATTAATTATTTCCAATGCCCAATAAGATGACTTCAGATTTCTCAATAGGGAATTTGGAAAACAACAGGTGGTGAGTACGTAGGTCCATTATGTTACGTTGACTACTGGAGTAAAAAAAGTAACGTAAAGGGTTGATGTTCTAAATTGACTGCGTGCAAGGTGGGACGTAGCTCATCTGAACTAATGGTAACATGGATTCTGTGAAAATCTACGGGATCTGGCACTGACTTCTTGGGTGTGGTCATGTGGTTCGCAGGAAAATTCTGGACTTCGCACATGTCTTCTGGATGATTAAATTTATTATTTGGTTCAAAAGATTATGATATGGACGACCCAAAATCATTTTCCTCCCCTATGGAGTTATTTACGTTGTGCATGTTTTGCCATGGACACGGAAAATTTACCGTGTTTTGGTTATTTTGGGCTGAAGGACTTCTGACAACATTGCTGATATAAAGGTTAGATCGATAGGCCTGACAAAATTTTTGGTGGTTATCTAGGTACCGTTAACCCAACCTGACTGATTAAATTGATCTATGTATTCACTCGGACGGTCTGCGACCAGCACAGCCCTGTCTACTGGTTTAAGATTAGTCATGGAAATAACACTTCATCCAATGCCTTCTCACTACCGTAGATTGAACGTAATTTGACTTTAAATTCTTCCCACATGTTTTTCGGAAGCTGTAAGGAGGGAATTGCTATGCACTTTGCTTTCAAATGAGATTCTACTGATGAGATCCATGATTCAATCCCTTGTGTCAAAAAACCATTAACACACCCTTGGATGGTACTATAGTGGATCTCGTGTTAACTAAGGTCACAATAGGATTACTGGATGGGATAGATGCGGATGCCCCCACAGAAACGGTGGTAGCCATCTTTACCACAGATATCTTATGAACGGTACGACTGTTACCATTCCTATCAAAATATCTAAATGAATATACCCTACCACTGCGCAAACGTATATGCTAGAT
>NC_087212.1:79983056-79985556 GCF_015104395.2 Macrobrachium nipponense | reverse complement strand
CCGACAGGAAGAACAGCTAAACAATCATCAACGTAACGATACCACTTTACAGGAATATGAATGATATTAGGTAAGTAGCGTTTTTCGAAGAATTCCATATACAGGTTTGAGAGCAATGGTGATAAAGGATTTCCCATTGCCATGCCAAAAATTTGTTGATAAAATTCACCATTGAATATAAACTTACAATCACAAATGCACAAACTCGTGAGTGAAATAATGTGACTTATAGGTAGAGGTAATTCATGCTGAGTTAGTTCATTGCTAAGATATTCTAAAATAGAGTCTATAGGGACTTTAGTAAAAAGAGAACATACGTCAAAACTAACGAATCTATCAGTAGGGCAAAGAGCAATTTTGTATAATTTATCAACTAAATCTAGAGAATTATATATATGAGAATCGGAGATGGTTCCAAGTAACGGGGACAAGATCTTAGTGATATATTTCGAGAGTTTATATGAAATTGAACCAACAGTACTGATAATAGGCCGCATAGGGTTATTTTCTTTGTGCGTTTTGACTAATCCATATAAGTAAGGTAGCGAAGGAGAATTGACTGACAATTTGCCTAGTAGTTCTGTTTTATCTTTAAGGATACTTTTCACTATGCTATTGAAGTTTTTTATGACTTGATCAAGAGGATTTTTTGTTAGTTTTTTATAAGTCACATCATCATCCAGTAGGGCTTGCATACGTGATATGTAGTCAGCTTTATCTAAAATTACTATACTATTTGACTTATCAGCTTTTGTGATGTGGATAGTATTGTCCTTTTTAAGATCGGTCAAACGTTTTCTTATAGCGAGCGGGAGGTTTACTTTCACTGCTTACATTGGAGCTCCGTAAACAATACCTTAATCATGTCGACCTGATTTTGAGGAAGATCACAATATTTTTCAAATTTACTTAGGGATGACCCAATCATTAAAGCAGAAGGTCTACTTGTTGCAAAGAAAGATAAACCATATCCAAGCGCACTCACAACATTTTCACTTATTTGTTTACTAGATAAGTTAACAACACAATCTTGACGTGCACAATTAGTCCAATCACTGCTATCAATAAGATTTTTTAGTTTTCTGTCGAGTTTCCTTTTCAGGGCATCTGTAGTCCTACGTAGTTTTCGTAAATTTCCCGTCGCAGCGAGTCCTTCCAATCAGCCGGGATAGAATGATTGAAAGAGATCCTTGTTCTTTCCAGTTCCTTGAATTTTTCTTTCTCTTCTTGCTTGGCGGCTGCTATGTGCTGTTTCAACATCATGGCACTAAATTCATTGAATGGGTGATTGTCATATCTTCTTAGACGGCGTGGCAGCAAGGATTTAGGGAGCACTTGTTCAGAAAGGCACTTCTTCAGGAACTTAAGACGAATTCTGGTAGAATGTGCAGCCACAAGAGACTTGGAGAAGGTAGTGACAACACATCTCAAAAGAGGAAACAGGATATCGAAAGTAAACGTGGCCCTCATTATGTATAATAGAATCACGAAAGTTAGGAACGTGATAAATCCATAAATAAAGATAAATGCCACGAAGGAAAAATAAACGAAGGAGTCTGCGAGATCTTTCGGCTGAAAAGCCCTTTACTGAAGCAGCTACTGACAAAAAATACGAGAAAAGACAATACAGCAAAGGTTCGTATAACTGACAGATAGGGATTATAAAAGGATTAGTGCCTAGAATCCGACACACCTGGAAGATAAGAAACCTTCCCAAACAAGCATAAACAAAGGGTGCAATTAAAGGTTTAAGACAATCATCTCAGATACAATCTCCAGACAATTAAAGGATTATATGTGACAGCTATACGGAACCTTGGTAGACAAACCATATTCACAAAAAATGACAGACATACATTACAATGTTTTTTTTTTTTTTTTTTTTTTTTTTTTTTTTTTTTTTTTGTGAATATGGTTTTGTCTACCAGGTTCCGTATAGCGGCCTATTATCAGTACTGTTGGTTCAATTTCATATAAACGCTCGAAATATATCACTAAGATCTTGTCCCCGTTACTTGGAACCATCTCCGATTCTCATATATATAATTCTCTAGATTAGTTGATAAATTATACAAAATTGCTCTTTGCCCTTACTGATAGATTCGTTAGTTTTGACGTATGTTCTCTTTTACTAAAGTCCCTATAGACTCTAATTTAGAATATCTTAGCAATGAACTAACTCAGCATGAATTACCTCTACCTATAAGTCACATTATTTCACTCTACGAGTTTGTGCATTTGTGATTGTAAGTTTATATTTCAATGGTGAATTTTATCAACAATTTTTGGCATGGCAATGGGAAATCCTTTATCACCATTACTTCTCAAACCTGTATATGGAATTCTTCGAAAAACGCTACTTACCTAATATCATTCATATTCCTGTAAAGTGGTAATCGTTACGTTGATGATTGTTTAGCTGTTCTTCCTGTCGGTATTGATGTAAATGATTTACTCTCTAAATTAAATAACCAGGTACCATCGAGAAATTAAGTTTACT
>NC_087212.1:79973056-79978056 GCF_015104395.2 Macrobrachium nipponense | reverse complement strand
AGTGTAATTGTAAGATCCATCTAGGGGTATAAAAACAAAATATTATCTTACATCCTGCAAAAAATAAGGCGTGTTTATCAAAGGAAATCCTATAAACCTTCAAACATATTAAAATCGTTTGAACAAAAAAAATGAGACAGTTAATCAAATAATAACTTATATAAAGGAACTATAATTTGTCTCATAAATCGTAACATTGTTCAAATGACCCAACAACAGAATTCTCCCACAACCGCAGTCGTACTTTGCACGCAAAATCTCGAGAAGCATGCACCCTCGAATGTCTTAGTGCGTGTAAAAAGACTTTGCTGGGAAATGAAATTTTAATCCTTCCCGACACTCTGAAATATAACGATTTCCGCGAACAAAGCCCTAAAAGTATACATATCGTGGATACGGAAGTTATAAATATCGCATTTTTTATTGTTGCTAATTTTTAATCACGCCCAACCAGTCGTGGATGAATCTCTCTGATAATCTATCTAAAAGTAATTCCTCCGTAAAGTCATCAAGCAGAGGTGATTCAGCAGAATTTTTTTTTTATCTTCTACCTGAATACCAGGAAGTTTCTCCACTAGCGAGTGATCTCTGGGAGAAAAACGGATGTCACTGAAAACAAAACACGGTCTAAGGACAAACATAAAGCTATTTACGTACCTTAGTATAGATTCTCAATGAAATTTTAAAATAGAGATAAATGACGAAGTTGAAAAATGTTAGTAATAGGAGTCATTAGGAAATCAAATAGCCCATATAATTTTTCCCTCAAACGTCATGCCATAAAAGATCGGACTTGGCGTATCTGCGCAGATTACTGTCGCTTAAACAAGGAAACGACTTCCGATAGTTTCCAGTGCGATGTACCGACGACATCTTATCTCTGTTAGGTTAGAATAAACTTTTTTTTTCACCAACTTGGACTTACTAAATGCTTTTTTTACCAGATACCATTACCTAAGTGATTGTACCTCATACACCGGTTTTCAGCACACTCAGGGGACATTATCAATTTTTACGTATGCCTCCGGCTTACGTGCGTCCCAATTACAATATAGTGTTTGGAGACTTTTAGGGGATAACCTACATGCCTATATGGATGATCTTGTAATCTTTTCTAATACCTTAGAAGTACATTCACATAAAGTAGAGCTAGTGCTACAGAGACAAAGACAAATAATCTCAGAGTAAAATATCTAAATGTGAGTTTTTTAAAACCGAACATGTTTATCTAGGTTTTATGTGTCTGGTCAAGGTCTTAAAAGTAGTCCATGGTAAGGTGTCGGCTATTCATAACTTTCCGGTACTTATTAACGTAAAAGGGGGATACAGCACTTTTGCGCTGTAGTGGGTATTACAATCGTATGTAAATATGTAACTCTTCAATCATGACAGCTCCCCTTTAAAACAGATCTTACGAAGAAGAGCGTAGATTAATTATGGTCTAAAAAGCATCAACAGGCGTTCGATATCTTAAAAGCGGAATAATGCAGCTTACCTAACTTAAAAATCCCTGATTTAAATAAGGAATTTTTTTTTATTTTTTTTTTCTTTATTGCAACAGACGCCTCAGACCAAGGGGTAAGAGGGTATTACTTCAGTCATATGATAAACAGTTCTTCCCTATAGCTTTTTATTCACGTAAACTAAAGCCCTCTGAAAGTAAATATGCAGTAATAGGCAAGGAAGGGCTAGGTATCTTTAACACTAGTACATTTTAAGTTCATAATCTATGGCTATCCTGATAAAGTCCTTACTGAACATGAGTCCTTTACCGAGTTTTTCAAAGGCTTTAATCACAGTCCAAAAGGAACTCGGTGACAAATGATCATTCAGGTTATTGGAGCCAAGATAAGATATCTACCTGGGAAAGCAATTATCATAGCTGACGCATTATCCCGCAATCCCGCACCATACTGCAAAGAACCATTAATTAGACTAAAAGATATAGAAAGCATCCGTACCTATTGTTAAAAACCGTATCTAAACAAGAAAATTCCTTAACCCAAGAGATCGCGAGCATTGAATATCTGGGTCGGAGCGCAGAACTGTTACAAACTGAACAAAGCAAGAGTCAACAGACATAACCCAAACAATAAACACTTCGAACGGAAACAGAGTCAGCAGCAATAAACACCAAACAATAAACACTTCGAAACGGAAACAGGGTCAGTGGCCTAAGCAAAAACAATAAACACTTTTGAGCAGAAACCCTAAAGCAAAAGTACATTTAAAGTATGTGTATCAGAATAATGTAATCAAGTGTAATATTATATGTAGGTCTGTGACGAGGAAAACCCGAAGAACACAGCAGATGACTAACGACCAGGTAGTAATAATAATCTCTTTCATACCAATCGTCATAAACTGGTTGCATTCCGTCATCCAGGGTTCCCTCCTATGTCACAGAAAGCCAAATCACTATTTTACTGGCCTACAATGCTTACAGATATAAAAAGCACATAACTAATTGTAACATGTGTCATGAAAACAAGGGATACACTAAGACACCTGTCAGTTTAGGGGCCTATCCTGTGCCAAATCAATCCTTGAAAGAATATACGTAGAATTATTAACAGAATTACGAGTCTGACAGAGGGAATAAACACTTCTTAGTGTTAATAGTTCCTTGACACGTTATATAGAATTAATAGCACTAAAAACAAACACCGCAATTGAGTGCGTTAGGAATATTTATGAGTGCTAAATCAGTAAATATGGAATTCAACACATAATAATCTGACTCGGGTGGTGTAAATCAATAATAATCTCCTTAACACGTTGTGTGAATTCCTTTCCATTAAGAAAACCAATAATATATTTGATCACCCAGAGTCAATCGGTTTGGTAGAATAACGGATAATTAAATAGGAAGTGTCAATGTCTTACGAGTTACAACTCGTGATATTGGATCCGACCGGATTATAGCGGTTCTCGCGGTTTTAAATACCTTTATCATTATATCTTGTATCTATAGAATTGATGCCGCAAGTAGCCTTATACGGTACGCCTAGAAACACCTTTTCCACATATTCAAGCCAACCATTAATTATCAAATATATAAAAAAAATATATAAATAATAAATATAAAAAAATAAAAAATAAATATGGATACAAGTGGAGTCAATATAATACACTCCGTAAGAAGTCGGAAGGGTTACAAATTATAATTAAAAAAAGAAGGAATCACGATAAAATCAATAAGCAAAACGTAACCATAGATAATTAAATATCCAAATATATATGCGTAAAGATTTGAACTCTAACTTAACGCTTTAGTAATGACAAATAAGCTAAAAGTTCAAACACATATCCAAAATCTACTGACATATTGTCTGTCCCGGTGATTTATATTCGTAGTCAATGAAAAAAAAAAAAAATTAAATAAATAAATAAATAAATAAACTAATAATAAATAAAATAAATAAAATAAAATAAAAGAGATTTTAAAGTCAGGAAGTCTAGAAGTGAAAATGTTATCTATGGAATAATCCTATATGAATCTTATACAGGGCTATAATATATATAGAATTTGTATGGAAACCTTTTTCATATAGTTTGAATAAGGAATATTTATTTAACATAATGCCAACATGAAACTAATATATTGTTCAATTTTGGTACTGTTGTTTTTTTTTTTTTTTTTCAGACATTCTTCTCATGCGGGTGGAGAATTAAAACACTAAAATATCATTTGAAAATACTAAAGTCGTATCTCTTACAGCAAGTAACGTAACTCTTAGCTGGCTGAGAGCAATCTCCTGCCAAGTGACGACGTCATCATTGCCGTATCAGCATTTGTTCCTTTTAACCTCAATAATCTGCTTACACAGGCTTCATCTGTGTGTCGTCTCTGCTTGCAAAAGCAGATTGACTGGAGAAAGGAATGCTTAGTTCATGAACTTCACATGTGGTTCATAGGTCACATGACAGGCCACATAACATATTCTTATCCGTGTGTGTAATGCAATTAGTTAAGGACTTGTAATCATTTTAAAATTAATGACAATATAAGCAAATAGAATTTCTATAACAACAAAATGAATTAATTTTTTTTTCTGAACCTCATAGACATTTAGAAGTATCAGATATGTATAATATGAAATATTTACTTGCAACATTAGCCTATTACAATTCAAGTAAAACATTCATGGGAAAATGTCACATTTTCTTGAAAAACCCAAAGTTTATATAGAAATTAGTTACATAGTGGGTTTTTCGTTGCATCTCCTACCTATTAATAATGTTTTAAAAGTTAACCTCAGAGGATGCGCACGAGAAAATTGAATATGAAACTTTTGTTAGGGCACATAGAATCATGATTAATCTTCTCTTTGACTCTTATGTTGCCTGGCAATCTTACAATTAGCTCCGTTTTCACTTCTTTGTCTAGTAATCACTACAGTAATATCGAATTTTCTTTGGGATTTGTATAGATATCTGTTTATTTGTTATAATTATGGATATTTTTACAGTCATCATAGACCTGGATAGGTTCACTCCTTGTTAATGCCATGGATAAAAAAGTTTGTACAGCGGACTCTTTTGAATTCCAAAATATCAGCGAATTCATGTGGGTTAAGTCTGGTCTAAATGGCTCTCTCCCCTCCCCTGTATTTGGATGTCGTCTGAATTTACTTTGCCCTTGTGACAAGTATAATTTCACTTGCAGGCTGATTAATGGAACCTGGTTACAGTATCCTGCAGTACGAGAGTTTCACATAGCAACTTCAAAAAATCGTTCGTCGCAGCGGACGACTACAGTCAAGTAACAACCGCCTACAATGTGAAAGGAATTTCATGGACTTCTTCGACCGACACCGTATCTCGTCGTTAATCTCGTTTTAATGCGGAATGCTCCGGCGGCTGTCGGAATCGACTACAAAAAGGGACATACTTCCGACAATTACGACCCGAAGGATATTCAACTCTACTTTGCTGGCGAAGGACTCGTGCTGGGGATGTTTTTTTTATTCATCGCGAACGTAATCGTGTAGCTTAGG
>NC_087212.1:79960556-79968056 GCF_015104395.2 Macrobrachium nipponense | reverse complement strand
AAATAGTTTATATAAAATTAGAAGAAAGGACTGAGGTGGCTCCACACACAGAAAAGGATTAGAATTTGACTAATAAATATCTAAAATATATAGGCTACTTGTCCATATGGCAACCAAGAGAACTTCTTCGCTAATGTATTTTCCTTCATAACTGAACTTCCAGAACTTCCAGCTCATGGATGTCCTGTTTTCCACAAGCCAATTTTGAGTAAGGCATGTGAAGACTTGCCACCTGTAGACGTGCTGCTAATCCCCATCTGATAAGGTTCCTCTCGAAAACTGGTGGCGTGAGGGACTAGAGATCATAAATTCGGTGGACTGCTCCTATATTATGACTGCATCAATCATGGCTCACAGTGGATACTCCGTCAAGACGCCCTTGAAGAACTGGTATATACCGTAAGTCAGTTATGTCTTAAGTCAACAAAATAAGAATCAACTCCAGACCTAACAGTCTGTCACGGCAAATAATCTGTGGCTGCAAAGATAACTGTCACAAAACAGCAAAGACACATCTCGCAAAAATAAAAAACCATTAGCTGAGAAATTACTCAAATAACATAATGAAAATAAAACAAACGTGCCCAGAACTGGATATACCAACAACTTCTGAACGAACTCACGGCGTCTTAAATAGAAACCAACGACTGAATTCACCCAAACAACTCAAAAACTCCAAAAGAAATAAAAACAAATTAATAACTGCGAAATGCAACTAACAAAATAATAAGTCACCACCACAATACTGAAAATCATAGCAAAAATAGACTACACCCTGAAAAACACCAAACTGCAAAAAGGAAACCACAAACCGACAAACGTCTCCAATAACCAAGAAAATGAGCAACATTATCCAAACCACCATAAAAAGAAAAAAAAAACGGAAATGCCTGTCTCGAGAACTGAATAATAAATGTATCTGATTCGAAAATAACATAAACTAAAACAGCATTAAAACATAATTCACCTGCCGTAAGGGGAAACTTACACTCAAAGTTGTGAATCAGCACAAAAACCAACAATAATAGTATAAACACTACCCACATTACCACCATATTATCAATACCTCCAAAAAATAAAAATACTTCCCTTCATTTCATCAATACCCACATGTGAAATAAACAACCAAGTACCCCAAATCATTAAAACTCCCTATATAACTCTGTGATATGCATAAATTCCCACATGTCACAGATCAAACCACAAGAAAAAAATAAATATTCGAGTGGTAACCAATAAACAAAGGAGTCTGACAAAATCTCACCAAGTCATCGCTGGTGCGTACAAAGAGAGAGAAAGAAAAAAAACAATAACCCATAACCCCAAACCAAATTCCGCGCAAAGAGAAAAAAAATACAAAATATTTACATCTGAACATAATTACCTTGTCTTCTTAAGTTAATCTTAGATATGTGCGTCAGCCTCGATGAACCTGTTTTCTCATCTAAGATAACAAATCTATTTCCTGTCTTCATTTCAACAACTCGAAATTGTCCCTAAAACTTAGGACCTTGCTTCTATTTAAGCTGATTATGGACGTTGACTTTCAAAAAAACTTTTTCACCAACAGCAATATTAACATTAGCTGACTTTGAGCTACTTTAGTCAACCATCTCTTCCGTTTTGGACTCAATATTTCTGCTAAGGCGCAAATATACCTTTCTTTCGTTGTAGAGACCAAATACCCAACTGTGTCATCGAAATTAGCTGGAATGGACAATAAATCAAACTACCCTCGTGCTGGATAACCAAATAATGCTTCTGTCAGACACATACCTATTGTATCACTAACCATAATATTAATGCTATGCCGCACTTCCACTATATACCGATCCCAATTTGCATCATTACCGCCTACAGTCATCCATAGCGCTTCTAAAATTTTCCTATTGGCTCTTTCACACAGCCCGTTAGCTTGTGGTCTATACGGGATAATGGTCACCTTTTTATACCCATAACTTCTGCAAGGCATACTAGAGTCTTATTCACAAATTCCCGCCCATTATCCGATATAAGTATTTCTGGCACACCCTAGCGACAGACAAATCCATTCAAGAAACTGATTGCGACTTCTTCCGCGGACTTGGCTTTCAATGGAAAAATCTCAACAAACATCAACAATGACTAATATGAATTTATGTCCATACCTGGACTCACAAAAATTCCCAAGAATATCCATATGGACTCTTTGGAACGCTCTTGATGGCACAGGAAATGCACTTAACCTACAAGAGATGATCTTCGCTGGCTTACAAGCATTACACACAGCGCAGGATCTAACATAATCTTCAACAGAAATAGTTCGTGTGTATCTCATGATACGTCTTCTCAATCCCCAAATGTGGACTACCAAATTCACAATGAACAATCCTGAGTGCTGTAGGAATCAAACTCTTTGGAACAAGAATCTGTGTCGTATCCCCTTTATTATCACTGCTTCACATCTTGTATTTGACTGTCCTGACTAACAAATTGTCCTCTAACTCTAACCCAGCAAAAGGTAACTTATATCCTTTCCTAACCAATTCCCCTCTAAGGAAAGCCTTGGCATCAGCTAAAATCTCATTTACATCTTGTTTGTGCTCTATTAGACTAATATTCCATTCTATGGAATCACCAGTTATACAACAAATCTGAGAACCATCCTCATAAAAACTCCGGCTGAACGCAGCAGCAACTACATTATACTTACCTTCAATATACCTAAGCTTGGCATTAAAATCTTGAATTGTTAAAAACCATCTAGCCCTCTTAGGAGAAAGATCTGGCTTATTAAAAAGATCCAACACCGGCTTATGATCCGTAAGAACTTCTACTTTGTTACTGTCATGGCTTGGTTCACCACCACACTATACACAGTTTAATCTCAACAAATAATATTCACAAAACCTAATACTAAGTCCACAAAAGGTGGAATAGTATCTAACTTCAATAGGTGTGCAAAGTCAATTCAAGGGGACAAAGAAAATACCATAAAAAAAACCCTTGATTTTAATACATAACTCTCAAGCAGAAATGACAGCTGAACCTCAATAATACAATAATGAATGAAAAACACTCACTCTTAAACTCCTGCAAAAGAAAACAATTACACAATTAGGGACAGGACTTCAACACATACATACAAAAAGGGGAGAGGGTCCAGAAAGGAGGAGATAATCGAAAAGTATGAATATCCTGATAAATACACTCTAAACCCAACGATTTGAAGACTCCTTAAATAAAAATTGAATTAATTGCTCTCCACTTCTGGAGAATAACTCAAGAGTAGCAAGGAAAATTGGCCCCAAGAAACTATGTTCACTCAAGACGTCAGCAGTAGAATAATGGCCGTGATCACAATAATATATGACAGGTATAAATATTATTACCTTGGGACAGAGAGGTCCTCTTGGCTTTTACTGAACCAAAGGTGTAGTGCACAAAGTGATGAATATAATTTCCAGGCTGCAGGACAAGATAGTCCAAAGAGGAGCTTAACTAGCTTCCAAAAACAACTTTCAAATATTGTGAAGAATCAATCTAGCAGCAACAGAAGCACCCTTCAAGGTTAGGGGTTCAGAAACACACTGAGGAAAACTTCTTCACGAGCAAACCTCAATCCCTCGAATATTGAGGGCGCCCAGCCACGTAACCAACATAAAACACCAAGATAATCACCGGTGAGGAGACAAAAAGCTAATAAAGATAGAATACAACACTTAAAATGTAAAAACTTAAATAACTAGAGATGAATGACAACTAAGTTACATTACCTAATAACAACATCTTGAAATGGGCTAAGCTAGAAACCACAGCAAAAGCTTCTTTGTCAATTGTGGACAACAATCTTTCATTGCTACCTCCCGTCCTAAATTTGTGGCTGTAAAAAGCAATAGGGCGAAATTTACCCACAAATTTCTGCATAAGGCAGGCACCTATGCCTTCTTGACTGGCATCAGTCACTAGGGTAAACGGCTGACTAAAATCTGGGAACATCAAAACAGAGGGATTTACTAAAGCATCTTTAATATTCCGAAAAGGGAACTGACAAAATAGAAAAGCCCTTCAGAAAACGTCTAAAGAAGGCAGCCATCCAAATGAAGGAACGTACTTGCTTCTTAGACTTAGGGACAGGAAAACAACAATAGCTTCAACTTTATCATCATTAACCTTAACATCTTCCTTAGAAATGACTAACCGTGTAAAAGCCATAGGACTGACTACCTGACAAACCAAAAGGCATCTGCATAAACTCGAAATGCCCCCTAGGGAGGCGAAAATGCCGAAAAACTGCCCTCATTAAGAGAAATTGTAAAAACCATTGTAAGAGATCGATGGTGGTATATATATTCTGACCTCCTATTTCAACAAACAGGTCTGGCATACAGGCGATTGGGTATCTGTCAGGAAGTGTCCGTTCATTCAATCTACGGAAGTCTACACAGACCCGCACGGAACCATCTTTTTTAGGCACCGCTAGTATGGGAAAATTAAAGGGTGACGAACTTGGCCTAATAATGCCTTCTTCCTCCCATCTATTAACTTCCCGTTCTACCTGTTCTCTAATCTTATATCTTCCTAATTGCTCTCTATATTCCTTATAATCTGCATTAGGCAAGTGATCTCTAAAAACTAGTCTCTGCCTCAGAAAATTCGTTTAACCTTCTTACAACAGCAACAGATTTGTCACCGTTAATCCAATCCTCAAAATCTAGGATATATGTATTTTTCTGATATTTCATAACTGTGTTATTACAGTTCAGCAGTTGTACCCACGTATCACCCGTAGTCCCATCATTAACAGGAACTGCTCTTATTATACCCTTAATCTTCTCACTACGTTCCACAATACATACTCGAATGGGCTTTGAGGTGTCTTTTAACTGGACTTTTACCAGAATAGTCATTCCCGGCTCTAAAACAACACTATCAGCCAAAGCCGCTTTATATATAGTATATAGTATTCATCTGGCTACCAGGTACACCGCCATCACGAGGCTGATAATTTACCCCAGTATCAACTATAGCATAAACATTATCTGTATTAACATTACCCATATTATCATCAACATCTCCTGTTTCTTCAATGTCTACATAAGGGACTAACACCCCTGAGAAAACAACAACAGATAAAAATCAAAATTGATCATATTGACAGACGCTCCGGTATCGATAAATATACGCACAACTAAATTGAACGCTGTTGTCCCTCTCACTGGCAGTTTAGGCATAATTACATCCTTCAACAAAGCTATATGACAGGAGCATTTCAAGTCATTTCAAATGATCCCCTTCATTAGCTATCTCACTCGAGTTATCAAAACCTTGAAATGTGGGACGAACACTATTCCTATTCAAAAACGGACAAGACCGCCAATAATTCTCAGAACATTCATTCACAACTATTACAACAATTAACTTTGCAGAAAGAACTTCTTGATATGACCTATCCTATGGTAATTAAAACAACTAAGAGGCCGTACTTGATCCCCAAACGCCCTGTCACCATTAATAAAATTCGGCCACAGGGCCGCTTCGAGGAATATTAGGCTCCCTATGAGGAGGTTCTTCTATTCTCCCGCAATAGTTATTAGAAACAAAAGTTGAATCCCCTTTCGGTGCTATATCAAAAGAAGTTGCCTTTTCAGACAAAGTGCTCTCATGTAGTACGTGAGAAATATTTAGCGTCTCATCTGATGCAGAATCTGTGTTATCAGCACAACTAATGATTCCCTCACGTACCAACTCAGACCAACATGAAAGTCTCTGAAAATCATCTAAGGAAATACTATCATTATTTACTCATCTGGATCCTTTCAACGTCTCTACTAAGTTGAGAATTAAAATCAGCCAAAGACTGCTGACTATCCCTGGGTTTATAAAAACCCTTTAATTAAACTGCGGACTAAACTTTCGCGTTATTCAGGTCCAGAGGCTGTCTTAAGAAATTCTTGGAGACTTTACCAGTTTTTGCATTTAACATAACGATGATCGCGGCAACGAAAATTCAAGTCCCGATTCATAAAATCTTACAGAGGCTGCTAATTTAAATGCCTCTGGCATCTGTAATTTCATTATCATTAAAGTAACTGTCAATATTGTTGCTAAAAGAGTCTGCACTGACTGTGGCATAATGCCGCACACGACCCCCTGAAACGGACGAATTTTCATCCTAATGCTCGTTTTCTATTTCATTAGCCACCTTGGTAAAACTCTGTACTTTCTCGAGGGCATGATGCAAATCCCCTTTAGCTGGTCACGAACACACAAAAAAAAAGTCATTTAAAAAGACTGTTTTCCCACTCGGGAAAGAGAGAATAAAACTCGAGAATGAAAGAGAGAGAGAGAGAGAGAGAGAGAGAGAAGAGAGAGGAAATTTCTTTTTTGCACAGGTTTTCTAGATGATTAAATTTATTACTTGATTCAAAAGATGATTCAAAAGATGCAGTGGAGCAACGGCCAACTACACTGTCCATGGGGTAAACACAATTATCAGGGAGGGGTGCTATTTTGCGAACAACTCGTGGGGGACCACCCACATCGCAGAACTTCCCCTCCCTTACAACCCGACCATTGCCAAACAGCTGAATCGCCTGGCTACTATGGATCCGGTCCACCCTGTTTACACGTCTAATGAAGACCTTCGCTACTAGGCACTGCTGACCATCGTCGAGCTTACAGTGGCGATCATAGTCGTCGTGAACGTATTTGCTTGGCGCAGGATAAGGAAAATACAGCAGGTACAAGCAAGGAACGTCAGAATCCGCCAAGACACTCTATCCTATGCCCTGAAACCATGGGATATTCGTTTCGTGTAAATTTGGCCACTTTACTCAACCACAGATTTGTTTTTGAATTGTGAATGAGTGAAAAGTGGACCAGTATTTGGCTAGATTGTAAAGTTGTGGGGCTCATTAAAAATGCATTCCACGTATCATTATCTTTAATATAATAATCTCTGAATACAATCATTCTAACTGTGCGTTTGCACGTACCTGAAGCATATATAATCTCATATATATAATCTCTCGGTATAATCAATCTAGCTGTGCGTTTGCACGCACCAGAAATATATACCAATGTGCACATGTATCCTTAAGCGCATTTATCTTTAATCATACTTATATAGGCCTTATATTTATTTCTTACAAGGTACCATTAATTTTGTTCTTATAACCTTATATTAATACATATAACATTTTTGCGTGTCATGTAACTACCAGAAATGCCATAGTATTTCTAACGAATTAATTACCTTCATGACATGCATTTATACAATATATCAATTTAGCATATATGTATAACCTCTTTGAATTTATCTGGGTAATTATTCCTTGTGAATGATTACTAAACATTTATATATATATATATATATATATATATATATATATATATATATATATATATATATATATATATATATACTATATATATATATATATATATATATATATATATATATATATATATATATATATATATATATATATATATATATATATATATATATATATATAT
>NC_087212.1:79955556-79958056 GCF_015104395.2 Macrobrachium nipponense | reverse complement strand
TGGTTCATGCTCTCAAATAATGTCAGACTTTCACCTTTTTGTTTGAAGGTCTTGCCTTTGGGTAGGTACTTTGTCTTTGACATTCGTCTTGATGCCCTTATTCTATGTTTGTTTAGACCCTTATTTGTTTGTTTACTGTAAGATTCTTTGCTTCGTTTGTTTTAGGTTGTTTGCCATGGTCTCTAATAAATATATCTGCATATGTGAATATTTAGACTCGCTGGCTGTTCAGGGTGACCTCATTTTCTATAAGGACATTGAAATGGGGCGAGAATGAGTCCTCCTCCCCGCATAATTGCATCCCTTGATGGATAGGATTTGAGATATGTCCTTGAAATACAACCCTTGGTATCTGTTTGGTGTGCAATGGAATGTCCTCGCTTGATGGCCGCTCTTGTTCCTATTGGACGAGAGGGGAAGAGATTGCTGTGCTACACGTTTCTTTTATTGTTATTTTTCAGGGTCAGATGACACTATGAATAAGCTGCTTTTGTTCAGTTGTGCTCAGAAATAAAGATTTTCAATTGGAGATGTGTCTTTTCAAGAGCCTGGGATGCAAGCCCCCAGTAGAACAACTATTCATTTTGTCTTCTCATCTGAAGCAGATGACACCTGGCATTTAATAGACACGATGGGATGCAGAAGCTGTTCAAAAAAGCTTTCCACTAGTGGTATTTCTTGCTTATACCTGCTGTAGTTTATTTTCAATTGTGTGCTGGTTCAGAGCATTCTGCACGATCATAGGCTGTACCCAGTGCATGATGCTTTTTGTTTTTTCCCGTTTAAAACTCTCTTTTGGAATATGCCCCAGTTGTTCTGGCTTTGAGGTTTCCTTTTGCAAGGCCTATTTCGAATATATACTTTGTTTCCCCCTGAGCCTTTTTGTGAGTTTCCATACCCCCTTCTCATATTTTACCAATATTTCTTTGTTGCTTCATGAGCCAGGAAAATTTTCCCCATGTTATGTCAATATTCTGTCTAAAACTGCGGTAAAAATGGCATTAATGACAGTAGTTTATTTGAAGCTTAAATGGTGATGATGGAAAGAAGACAGGCAAAGCTGCTCCTCCCACCGTGACCCTGATCACTTTCAGATGAGCCTGTGAGTGACAGTGCGCATCAAAAACCTTCAGGAAAAAGGTTCTGCCCACAGGATGGCGTGCAGTGATGTGCCCAACCACGTTATAGAAAGGACAAGGTAGTCTCGCACTTTTGATGAGTTTGGGGGCCCTCTGCGCATGTGATTTTGTACCCTACAGCAAAGCCCTTGCAATGGCAATGCGTGGCATTCAAATGCCATATATTAGAAATTATCAAATAACCTAATGATGAATGATCTTAATTTGCATAAGCCACCAAAATTTCTGGTGAAAAGAGGTGACCATTCATATCAGCAAACATTTAGGTGAAGGTTCGCCCAGATTAGGTTGCTTTTACAATTCTATCACAAAATTATGCTATGTAAATTTAGCAAAATACACGAACCAAAAGATGGACTCGCTCCAACGAACAACTTACAAAAGGAAATCAACTTGAAGACGATTGATAACGAGGTCCCAAAAGCACACAAGGTTAAAACAGGAAAGTTTACAAAAATTGTGGAAGGAAAATCCCATGACATCAATCAGTCTCTAAAAGTGTCACTCACAAAATAACATGATTTGTGCAACATTCCGCCTATTCAATTTCTCAAATATTGATATTTACATGAACTACAACAATTCATATGTCCAAGATCGCATTCACCGTTTGAATCTATGGAGAGCTATTGACTGAACCGCATTTCAAAGTAGTAACTAGCGCAATTATCCCTGTGTTTACATCAGTAAAGTGTTGCTCCGATGCGTACGGGTGACGTCACAGATTATGGTCGGTTACATAAAAAGACACCTGCGCATTGGACTACCTGTTGTTTCTATATCGTGGATGCACTTTTCTGAATGATAGAAATGGCTTTGCCTTAGTGATTAGGATGCAAGCTGTTTGCTTGAACTCTCATGTGAGTGTTTGCTTTTGATATTGTGATTTGAAGTGTGTTTGTGTGCTTGTGTGTGTACATGTGTTTGAATGTTTGGCCAGTTTTTCTAATGCTAACATATATACCACCTTCCAATGCTAACATAATGCCATCTACTCCTCCACTGTGATGCATGGAACATATTTGTTTACTCCTAGAACTCTCAGTCAACCCTACTTATTGTCAGTTTTTAACGAATGCACAAGCTTGGATATAATATTTTTTATTCTGGCTTTGGTTGAAACTAGAATTTCTATATCTGGTACACTGCCTGGTCAACTGGGTAGCTCTCCACCAAATGCTTTAGCACAACTAGAACTTATGTTGTGTGGGGGGTTAGTGTAGGTCTGAAAATATTTGACTTTGATGGTCAGTATACATTTCTCTCTCACCTGTTGTCGAGGGTCGACTCCTTCTGGGAAGATGATGATACGGCCCGAACTGACCTGGGAAGGCGACGTGCTTTTCCAGCGCAACAGTCGC
>NC_087212.1:79933056-79950556 GCF_015104395.2 Macrobrachium nipponense | reverse complement strand
AAGCGACAAAATTAATATATTCAGCTTTTACATGTTTTGTACTGTAAAGATACTTTGTAATTTCGGTTAAGGTCAAATCTGTATAGGTTTGTGACCGTGTGATATCCAATAATCCTGTATTATCTCTTTTAATTTTTACCCTTTTGACAATTAACCATCTGGTATTCTTGATCTTGTTGTGTACCTGAGACCTTTCTCTCCAACTGTATTTCATTCGCTCCTTGACAATGTCTTAATAAAGACGAAACCATATATATATATATATATATATATATATATATATATATATATATATATATATATATATATATATATGGTTTGGCCACCTCTGTCTTTTGTGCACTCCTGTCACACATTACATTGGCTACTTGTATATTCTAGTTCATAATGTTTCTTAATTTGCCATATGATTTAGAGCTACCTCTGTTGCTAGGGTTCTCTTATTCTGTCGGTTGCATAGAAGTTTGATAGCTCTTACAGCATATATTTTGATCATCATTATAGCTACCATAACTGCAATCACTGGAACTGGGTAGCATTCCTTGAAGAAGAATTCATCCCCATCCTTATCCTCTAGCGGTGGAACCATAACCGTCTCCAGTGTAGGCAGAACTTTAACCGCCTCATGGTCCCCTGTAAGTGTTTCACGAACACCTTTGTCGAAGAATTGTAGATCCCGGCTGAGTGCATGAACCATCACGAAACGACTCTGCATGAGCCATTATTAAGCGTTTGCAACCCCTGTGGGTGTATCCTAACACTCTGGTTGCTAAACTATAGATTCAACGTCTTCCGATGAAGGAATTGTAACCACCATCCCATTGCTGACTTGAAATATCCCGTGACTCCATGCAAGTGCATCCAGCACCCGCCTCGTGGAAGTATTGTAGACTCTTGATTTGTCCCAGAATCTATCCTGAGACGATCCATCAACAATATCTCGTCCTTGCAATGACGACCTTTGACATCGTCGCCCGTGTGAAGATCCCACCTCCAATGCTGTAGATCCTAAGTTGTTTTCTTTGTCACCATTCGTGTGAAGTAGGGAATTCTTGAAAGTCATCGTGCATCCATGTTTCGTCAATAATAGCTTCTAATTGACCCTTCGACAAGTCTACCTGATCTTAGAACAAATAAAGTCTTGCTGTAACACACGAATCTGTTATGAACTAACATACCCAATCTAATAGTCAATTATTAAAGACTGAAATTCCTCATTAAAAAGGTTATTGGGAGAATTATTATCACTAACTGACCACTCATTATTAATTCCGTATCTGACAAATATTATACCATAAAAAAACCATAATGTCTATACACAAAACCCCTGTAATGTTTATACAGCTAACCTCCATCAAACATGATGTTGAATATCCCTTCTATCTTACGTATCCCAAGATAAATTCTACCTCCTTTCTATAATAGAAATCTTATGTAAAGGTACCATAAAAAAAAAAAAAAAACGCTTAATCCCGATCACAAGTTTCCCTTGAAGAAGAAAAAATAATTCAACTTTTCCCATTACAAAATGTATAGGGAGAAAAAAAATAATTCAGCGCTTTTCCATTACAAAACCTAGTATGTATAGTCACGCAAATTGCTGATGCAACATATCAGTATCAACCCTCCGAATTAATCCCTTAAAATTCCTCGCCATGGAATGTCATCATCGACATTCCTAAAAGCAGTGCAAACCTCTTAGTAATCAATTCCAAAAGAAAATATCAACAATCACTCTCATCTGAGACACCACAGCATTGTCAGCACCAAACCACCTGTGTATACAACATGTGCTCAAATCGCACTATGGACATGTCTAGTCAGACTCGTAAACTCAGAAATCATCATTCCTTCAAATGGACCAAAAATCATCCATTAAATCATTGCTGGGAATCCTCAATAAATCCTCATTGATACTATAGAACCACATTCCTCAAAAATTATCCTTAGGACATTCTCATTGTCACCTCAAGGGTACCCAAAAAATTGTCCTCAAAAACGTCTATTAAAAAGCCACCAATTATAAAATATCCACCACAGGCTAAATCCTAGCCATTTGACCACCAATGTACCTCAAATTAAACCGTTTATGATACCACCACATGTGTATAACACCCAAGTAATCACCTCGTCGGGATATAAACCACAAAAAGCTACAATCCAGAAATTATGCATAACAACTGAGGTGCCCGGCTGAGCAAGGGCGCAAGCGCCACCGCTGCCAAAATAAGAGTTAGCAGTATGACATTTTTCCTCAAGCTTTCCTCTACCCGTCAGTACTTTATATGTGACCTTAGGCTTGAAACATTAAGGTCTAATGTTACCATTGAACACAAGTACTTTTCCACCCTTATGTGACATAGAAACTTCTGCCTAGAGACTCGCTTGTACTAGGGCACTTCTCCACCGTCCCATTAAACCAGGGGTGGTGGGTTCTGGAGGTATGGGGGAGTGAGAATTCGTCATCTCTCTCTATAGTCGATTTTTTTAAACCTCGCAAACTTACACTTAACTTCCACTTAGCTGCTTGTCGCTGATTGGATGAATGTCATGTTGTCCGAATCTCTCAGTTTTGTTTTCACAGTTTCAGAATTGTGATTATACGGCCATAGATTGAGATATGAGCCAAATTATGTAATGGTATGTAAATATACCAGTTGTAATAAACTTAAGTATTTAGAAGTTATATACCAAATTATTATATAATAGTTAACAGTTATGAAACAACACTATCCGAAGCTGTAGACTTGAAATATGTTTCAAACGCATGAACTTTAATGTTTAAATTTCTAGCTAGATTTTTAGCGCAATCGTGCCATTGGTGGTTTGGAAAAAAGCAAAACGTATTTATTGTACATTGCTGAAGGTTGTATAACGCCTAAGAACAAAATACTATCGTAGAAATGTAAGCTTGTCAGAAAATTTGGGGTGGAGGAGTTGTGGGAGGAACAGCCTCGGGGTTGACAGAAAGTTGACGTACTCTCAGCGGGAGGTTCAAATGCGGGTTGTGGTGTTCTTGTCTTCATAAAATAATAAAGATGTTTTTATATCATAATGTTCATTTTTTGCATTTCAAAAGTACTGCTCACGGAATGTCATTAATGTTTTAGGATATGTATAAAGGCAAATTACATACAATGAATTGATTCATACCATTTCCTGGCTGGTGTGCCTCTCTATATAAAATGACAGTAAATTGATTGTTCCTCTACTAGAAATTTTCAATTATGTCCTATTACAGTTGGTTTTTCCTTTATCTGGCGTCCATCGTATTTTTAGATAGGCCTTAATTATATTATATTTTGTAAATCATAAGACTCCTCATGAATAATAAGAGCAGAGCCCTTATATTTGAGAATGTTAATTGTTCTGGTGTCTTTTGTTCCATCTCAATAAACTTATACCAGTTTTCAATAGTACTGGGAAACAAAAGGTTCTTAGGAACTTAAATTTTAAGTATATTTTCATAGCTGTTCATTTTAATAATACAGTAGCTGTATTAGGCAATAATGGCGTTAATGAAGAGAAAAGTCAATAATGATATTAAAAATGATAACAGTAAGAGTAACAACAAAGTAAACAACTAAGTATTGATAACAGTAGTAATAATAATACATCAATTAAAGGCGTCAGAATTATATAAACATGAGTATCGATAACAGTATTCAGGGTCATGGATGATAATAAAGTATCATCAGTATCATGTTAACAAAATTATCAATAACAACATGAAATAGAGCTAGAATTTTAGTCCAGTGTCAGAGCATCTTCATCACCACTGTCATCAGTAGTGCTATCATTCAAGTCAATTACAAACTCATCAAGTAACTTATCAAATGCTGAATCTTTGGCACGATACACTTCCTCGATTCTTTTGACATGTTCTATTGCATTTTGCTGTGGCGTCATGTGATCAACTGCTTCTTTTCTAATTGTTTCTACAATTTTCAGAGACTGGTCGCTATTAGAATTACGTGTTTTTTTTATCTCTGTCTTCATTTGGGCCCAGATAAGTTCGATAGGGTTGAAAATGCAGTGATACGGAGGTAGACGAAGCACTTTATGGCCATAGTGAGCAGCAATTTCATCTATTTCGTACGTTTGAATTTTCTCGTGGCGTTGGCAGATCTGAAGAAGTTTGAGTTTTGTAACAGAAGGGTCATGGTCAATATTATTTAGAACCAACCAGTCTATGATTTGGGCTTTTCTGTTGCTACTTGTCGGGACCTTGTTGATTATTTTAGAGTGATAAGGAGCATTATCGATGATGATAAGGGACTCCTTCTTGATATTAGGAAGTTGTTCTTCTAACCACATTTTGAACCTTTCGTTATCCATCGAGTCATGGTAATCACCCTTTGATCCGTTTTTTTATTTGAACATAAGCAATGCTCCCAGTACAAAACCCTCATCACTTCCTGCATGCACTATTATAAACCTGGAGCCTCTCCCTGACTTAGTTTTCGGTCCTACTGATCCATCTTCATTAGTCCAGCACTTATCGATGGTGAGGTTCTGGTTCACCCAAGTCTTGTCCACGAATACCCCCGGTCTTGGCGTTTGGACTCTCTCGATTTCTCTTCAGTTCTCCAAGATACTTGTTCCGTGTTACAATGATGTCCTGTCTCTCCATGAGTATCTTTCTTTCTTCCGCTTGTGACTTTCTTGTACCTAAAACAAAGATTCCTGACTATTTTGTAGAGGGAACTTCTCGAGCCAGTAAAATTAGTAGGAGGTTCCCGAACTTTTGCCAACATATTTGCTAATGTAAGAAGGTCTCCTCTTTCATAAAAGGATAGGATCTCTCTCCTAACACATTCTCTGTCGAAACTATCAAGATGATCAGCAACAGTCGATTTCCTTTTCCGGGGCAAGGGTGAATGAATTATACCGTCAAAAGATTTCATCTTCTCAGATTTGATGCGATAGATAGTTCTCTCTGAAACTTGAGTTGCTGTTGCTGTCCCCTTAATGATTTCTTTCATTGTCTTGCTAGGGCCCTGTGAAGTGAAATATTGAAAAACATTCATTATTATATTACAGCACTGACTGGTAAACTTACTGCCAGCAGCATGTATATTCCTGGTGTTTGAAGGGCCTTCATCTCTGCTTTCTTCCATATCGTCTCTTGTGGCCATGTCTGAAATAGGTGAAATCGACGACAGTGAGCCAACTGCTCGATAGCCGATTCTAAGCTGATTGATGATGGCGCATGGCGGTGTATGCAGACGACAACTCGCCGGCTGTTCCTTTCTCAGCTCCTCCACCATAAATGTTTCGTCAAGCTTACATTTTCTACGATAGTATTTTGTTCTTAGGTGTTATGCTACCTTCAGCAATGCACAATAAATACGTTTTGCTTTTTTCCAAACCACCAATGGCACGATTGCGCTAAAATCTAGCTAGAAATTTAAACATTAAAGTTCATGCGTTTGAAACATATTTCAAGTCTACAGCTTCGGAGAGTGTTGTTTCATAACTGTTAACTATTATATAATAATTTGGTATGTAACTTCTAAATACTTAAGTTTATTACAACTGGTATTTACATAACATTACATAATTTGGCTCATATCTCAATCTATGGTCGTATAATCACAATTCTGAAACAGTGTGAAAAAAACTAAGAGATTCGGACAACACGACATTCATCCAATCAGCGACAAGCAGCTAAGTGCAAATTAAGTGCCAGTTTGCCAGGTTTAAAAAAATGGACTATACCTATCTCCCGCTCAGTCTCAGCGACCAATGAAAACGCCCACAGTCTTGGCTAATTTGGCTTGACGCTGCTCTTATCTTCTCTGACAGGACACAGACACTTCATCCCGCTCTTTCTTTCGTCCAAACCTTTCCATTCCATCATGTTTTGTTATTGTTTTCACTTTTTACGAGTATTTTCGTAGTAATTAAATAGTTTACTTACTGTGGCTGTTAGTGTTAATATTAATGATAAACAAAAGATCGTTATTAGTGAAGGTGAATCTATTAACAGCGATACAAGTAAAGTTATTGTTGAGTAGGGAAAATAATTATGGCTAAAAAATTATATAATGATAGAAAGGCTTATGCTTGCTGAAAGACTCTTAACTTAAAGAAGTAGAAGCACGTAAAATTGGACCTCCTTGCGCTGATGGATGTTTTGAGAAAGCTACATTGCATTGTTTAAAGACTATTGGGGCATGGGAGACCATGGCCAGACGTCATATTTGCAGAAATGAATGGTGTCGGTGCCAATAAAACGTCACAGGATACAGCTGAGGAAAGTTCAAGTGCACAAACTAATCACTGATTAAGACAGATCTATTTTACTTACTCATTTCTTAATTTTTGTATCTTTCCCATGTTTATATTAGCTTTACTTATATTTATTCATACTTCTCATTTTCCCGCAAAATCTTGTAGCCTCGTGTACATGGAATTGAATCTAAGTGTTGTGAAGTTGTATATGATATAGTAACGTGTTATGACCAAGTTTGATGTTGGTTTCATGCTTTCAGTTGTTGATGCATGCAGCACCTTTGATTTATAGTTGTGAAAAGGCTCAGTTGGATGAAATGCAAAGTAAATTGGATGCGAATAATAAAGTACTTGCAACACAATCTAGAGCTGCACTTGATGGCTTTAGTAGTTCAGACAGTGATGATCTTAAGGATGTTGTTGTTTCGATCTGTAACAAACATTGCTGAAACCAAAGTGGAGCACTAGTGTTGCTTATTATAGAAGAAAACTGTGGGTATACAACTTTCGTGTTTTTATCGTAAAAGCACGTAAATCGACCATGACCCTGTGGGACGAGGTTACGACACGGCAACGGTCATCCGAGATAATGAGATGCGTTAACCATGTCATCGAGGATAAACGTGTTGGCAAGCAGACAAAGACTGCTTTTTTCTGACAACTGTGCTGTAGTGTCAATAACTAAGATATGACCAAAGAAAGTAAATTAAACCGCAAATATCGTTGTAATTAAGCAAATTAACAAACCTGCCCACTGTACTTATTATACTTTACATTTTATGCTATAGTTTAAATATAACATCTAATAATACCATAATGTTTGGATATATCGTATAGCGATAAATTTCCTTTGAAATTGGGAAAAGTAAATTAAAAACATGTGGTTGATTTAAACAAAATTGATGCTTGAAAACTTTAAATGCGCTTTTACCTTTATTTTTATATTGAGCTTATTTGTGTTTTTTGGTATTGAACATGACTTTTTTCTACTATATATAACATTTATTCTTATATGTTGTGATGTCAATAATTAATAAATGGCTAAAATAACTATATTCAGTGGCAAAAATTATTATAATCAGGTAAAATAACAAGCCAGCATACTCTATTTAACCTTACATTTTATACTATAGCTTAAGTATAACTTATAGTAATGGCATAGTTTTTGGATATATGGTACCCAGATAAATTCCCTTTAAAATGGTCAAGACTAGATTAAAATCGTTATGGTTGGTTTCAAAGATACTGATGTTTGAAAACTTTAAATGCATTTTTCTCAGTTTGTAAAAAGTGGCGCCTGCGCCCTTCCTCCGATGAGCGCCTCAATTATATACAGCCAAATATAACCACTGGTGAATATAACCTCATAAAATACAACACCTTTACAGAACCCTGTAAAACCACAATGCATTAGTGCCACCAACCAAGAGCCGTAACACCACAAAGAACCACAATCACCAACCCTTTGGCTCATAAAACCACAGATCACCACCAAAAATCACAGCCACAAAAAATTCACCACCAAAATAGCCACAAAAAGTCAGCCCTAATAAATCAACACAACCAGGAATCATCAAATCACAAAAATCACCACCAGGTATCATCATCACCAAAAGTTATCACCAGACTAACCCCTTATAACATTCCTCAATTCTACGGTAATTTCCCATATTTTTCACCCCGTTTTCCATCAAGAAATAATTACCTCGGGTTTTTATGCCAAATCGCTGCAGTTTGCGCATAATAGGAAAATAGTAAAAGAATGAAAGGAAAATAAACGTTACATTAAACTGCTTAATCACATTTCGTCATCCATTTGCAAAATCTGGAAAGAAAAAAAATGCAACTTGGCGATGTTGTCTTATTATCAACCACTACCAATCTTTCAATTTAGATATGCGAGTTAATTTCGACCAACCTGTCTTTTCATCTAAGACTACAAATATGCCTCCCGTCTTTTCCTCAATAACTCCAAATGGACCCTCAAACTGTGAACCTAAATTGTAATTTAGTTCATCTCTTACATTGATTTTTAGGAATACATTGTCTCCAACAGCAATTTTAATATCTAACGATTTCTCGTTGCTTCTTTCCACCATTTCTGGGATCATAGCCTCGAGATTACGGCTGAGACAAGCATGTCTCTCCTTTGCTGTGGAAACTAATGCTTCAATTGTATCTCCTCCATAATGAGGTATAGTTAACAAATCAAATGTGCCTCGTACTTGTCAACCAAACAATGCTCTGAATAGAGACATTTCAATGGAATCACTGACCATAGTGTTGATGTTATGTCTAATGATATCTATATATCTATCTCAGTTTTTATCGTTTCCTCCTACAGTCTTCCTGAGAGCTTCAAGCACTTTCCTGTTTGCTCGTTCACATAACCCATTAGCTTCAGGTCTGTATGGCATAATTGTTACTTTCCGTGTCACCATGACTTCTGCCAAACACTCAAAAGTATTTATTGTTTATAAATTCCCTGCCATTTTCAGTCAACAAAACCTAGGGTGAGCCATATGTTCAGATGACACCATTGAAAAATGCTATAGCTACTTCTTCGGCTGTTTTATGGAAAATTTTCTACTATCCTCTTTAGTTCATCTATTATTACCAACAGGTACTTATTCGCACATCTAGATTCACAAAAATTTTCCTAGGATATCCATATGTATTCTCTGAAAAGGTCTACTTGGTATCGGATATGACCCTAATTTGCAGGAAGTTACCCTTGCGGGTTTGCAAGCATTGCACATCGTACAGTTTTTCACAAACTTTTCCACATCTTTCCCCATATTTTTCCAAATACACTTAGCACGCACCTCATTATACGTTTTTTTTTTCTATCCTCAAGTGTGGAACACCAAACCTGCAATGTACTATATCCAAAGTTACTGGAATTAGGACTTTCGAAGTTACGATCTGTGTCATGTGTCCTTTACTTTCACTAGTCCTTAATTTATATTTAATTTTCCTGACTAACATATTCTCTTCTAATTCTTAACCTGAAAAAGGTTACTTATAACCTTTCCTGACTGATTCCCCTCTGAGAAGTACTTTTGTGTCTGCCAAAATTTCATCCTCATGTTGCCTTTGCTCTATGAGACCCGTATCCCATTGTATAGAATCATTAGTAAATAGCGCAACTTGAAATCCTTCGGTATCATAAAAATTTCTACTAAGGTCATTTGCGACAGCATTTAATTTGCCTTCTAAATATTTGGGCTTTGCATTAAAGTCCCTGATAGTGAAGAACCATCGAGCTCTTTTGGGAGACAAATCAGGTTTATTAAAAAGATCCAATTATGGCTTGTGGTCTGTAAGGACTTCTACTTTATTCCCCATCAGTAGCATTTTAAAATGAACCAAACTTGATACTATTGCAAAGGCTTCTTTATCTACGGTATCCATTAGTATTTCATTGCTGCCCTTTTGTCCTAAATTTCCTGCCATAAAAAGCAATGGGATAGAATCTCCCATCAAATGTTTGCATATATATATTTATATATATTGCATAAGGCAAGCACCTATACCCTCCTGACTGGCATCAGTCACTAATGTGAACGGTTCGCTGAAATTTGGAAATTTTAGAACTGGGGGATTCATTAATGCTTCCTTAGGTTTTTGAAAAGTTACTCTTTGCAGTTCTCCCCAGTGAAAATGTCTTCCCACAATACATCTGTTAGAGGAGCTGTTATGTTAGAAAATCCTTTCACAAACTTACGAAAAAATCCTGCCATTCCCAGGGATGACTTAATTTCTTTCTTTGATTTCGGGGTACGAAAATCTGCAATTGCTTTGAATTTATCATTTACTCTAACCCCTTCTTTAGATATGACATGACCTAAATATGTGATTTGCTTTTTCAAGAAGGAACCCTTAGCTAGCTTAATTTTTAATCCTGCTAACCTAAGTCTCCTAAGTACTTCCTTAAGGACTTCTAAGTGTTGCACGATCGAGTCTGTTGCAATTAATATAGCATCCATTTACACAAAAAAATGTTTACCCAATAACCCATACAAAACTGTGTTTACCAACCACATAAAGGTCATCGGACTACCTGATAAACCAAAAAGCATCTGTGTAAATTCATAGCGTTCCTTAGATACTGAAAAGACAGTAAATTCCTTGCTATTTTCGCTAAGAGGGACCTGCAAAAAAACCTGTGCTAAATCAATTTAGCTATAAATAGTATGTCCCCCAATTTCTACAAATAGATCTGGTATGCACGCAACTGGGTAATGGTCAGGAATTGTCTTCTTGTTCAAACATCTAAAATCGACGCATACTCGGACAAGACCGTCCCTCTTAGGCACTGACTGCTAATGACTCCTTCCTCTTCCCATTTACTCACCTCTTTTTCTATCTGTTCTCTGATTTTGAAAGGTATGCGGTATGCAAGAATAAAAATGGGTTTTGTACCTTCCTCTAAGTTTACCTTATGTTCTAACACATTAGTCAATCCCATTTTATCCCCTCGTAAAGCTTCCTTGTCCCCAAATTCTGCCAAAAGCTCGCTTACCACTTCTATATGCTGAATATAATCTGCATTAGCTAAATGTTCTCTATTTTTCTTCCTTGATTGCATTTCTGCCACCAAACTCAGTTTTCCCCTCTACAATAACCACTGAACCACTGTCACTACTCCAATCTTGGAGCTCTACCACATATGTATTCTTCTGGTATTTCCTAACTGTATCATTACAGTTCAATAATTCTACCCATGCAACACCAGTGTTTGATACACTGTTCACTGATGCAGTGCTAATAACCCCTCTTAATTTCTCGCTACCCTCAATTACGAATACTTCCCTGGGCTTTTTCATTTCCCTCAGTCTGACTTTTACCATAGTCTTTGAACCTGGAATTAAAATAACATCCTCTGATAAAATACATTTATATTTGCGGTTATTACCTCCCTGTTCCACGACCCCATAAATATCACTGCCCGTGGTTCTCATTTCATCCACCAAGACCCCATTGTTAGTATCAGTAATAGTATCAGCATTAGTATCAGTATTAGTATTAGTATCAGCATTACCACCCATAATACCATTGTTAAAGCCATCAAAATTGTTACCACCGTGGTTCTCAATATCACTTTCATCATCATCAACATCACTGCTGTTATTCCCCGTATCATCAGTGTGGGTTCTGGTATCACCACTCCCCATATCCCTGGTATCATTACCATTAACACCGGCAAAAGCACCCCAATTTTCACTATTCCCCATACCTAGTATTCCAACCGTTATACCACCAACAACTGTATGGACCGCTATCCTGCCTTCTACATACAGGATGGCCCAGTAAAAGTCTGTTGCCCAACGCAACACCTTTTATAACAAAAAATGGTTCTATTAACACTCTATTACCCAGAGCCAACCGTATTCTAACAAAACCCAGGGTGTTAATCTATGGGCATGCACATCACACACTGTCTCCGTTGAATGTTTCAAAGGGTAATGGGAGAACATGGACTGATACAGATCATGGTCCATTAAATTCACAGAAGCTCCTGTATCGATAAAAATTGGGATATCCATATACTCCATTGTTTCGTATACTATCGGCCCACGAGACCAAATCATCTGTACCCATTTTGTTGATTGGCTTTCCAAAACTTTCGCAGATACCTTTGCCCTTGTGAGTGCCTGGGAAGTTATTGTATTATAACTCCCGAATTTCTGAGGTGTAGGTCTCCCATCCCTCCGTATCTGAGACAGACAAGCCTGCTAACAGTGATCCACACTTTTGCATATTCCACAGTATTTGACTCTACATACTTTCTTTGTGTGCCCTGGTTTATTACAATTGTAGCAACACAACTGCTGTTGCCTTTGATTGATCGATCCTCTCTTATTTTCCTCTTTTGCACTCAAATGAGGAGAAGGAAAATCTGAGTCTCTTTGCACTGTATTTCTTGGACCGGTCCCATGAAAGATTTTACTATCCTCCGTGGGACATTTGGACATATGTTTCTGAATATGGGCATAAATTAGTTCCTCATCTGATGTAGGTTCAATCTTTTCATCAAAACTATCTACAATGGCGTCCGAGACGTCGTGTAGAAGCATTGCAAAATGCAGCAATTTACGTAAATTGTCGAGTGAGACAATTTACGTAAGTTACTCATGTGGAATTTCCCAATTTCTGTATCCATTCCCCCGCTGAGTCAAAAAGTTTTGAGCTATGCTCAATAAGGCTTGTTGTCCCTATTCTAATTTTGTACAGCCCCCTTAAATCTCTTACCATATCTCCGTGTTCTTTGGAGCCAGAAGCCACCCTTAAAAATGCTTGTTATTGTCGAAATATTATCTTAAGAAGCCTTGAACAAATTGTCAATAGATGGCATTGTCAGAAGGTGTCAGTTTAACTTTCAGTTTTGTCTCCTTGGGTAGTTGGTGTTCTTATCATCCGAGGCATAGAGTGAATGTGTAAAATCCTGACAGAACTACTAAAGCAGCATGCTAAGGACTAGCGTACAAAGGTTTAAATGGAAAGTAGTCTATGAACTTCAGACATTAAATCAGATTTTTTTGGCTACCTCGGTCACTCAGAATTTCTCGTGGAATCCCTACTCTACAGAAAACTTCAACTAGACTTTCAGCAATGGTAATGGTATCTATATTGTGTATGGGTGCAGCCTCAGGATAATGGGTTGCCACATCAATTATTGTTAAAATATATCTGCGACCACAACAGGAGACGGGAGTAATAGGACCAACAATATCAATGGCTATCCGTGAAAAAGGTTCACTAATAACTGGCATCTTACACATAGGTACCTTGTAACTTTTGGACCAGTTTTCTGGAAAGGACATGAGTCACAAAACCTGGAAATATCTACCCCAGAATTTGGCCAAAAAAACTTTCCTTCTTCTCAATCCTTTCTTTCTCCTTTTCCACCAATTCGTCTTTCCTTCTCCTATCCCCTCTTTCAGCTAACTTATCTTCCCTATCCTGAAAACTTTTAGCTGTTCTTTAACAAATACTTTTGCTTTCTCAGCTGTTAAACCTAGCTGAATAGCCTTATCAAAAAACTCAGAAATATCCATGCCCAATTATGTAAATTTTATACAGTTACACTAAATACCTTCAGAATTACACTTATTCATTAGCCCAGAGTTTATTAATTACTCAGAATACAATAATATTAATATTAAACTTAATCATAAGTAACTTCACTATAAATCAAAACTTATGATCAACTATGACTAGTCTGGGTACTAGGACCATCACTGCCACTTTAATTTCTATACTATCACATATAATAACATAAAAGGAAATCTCACGGGGCATATTCACTGGAACATTAACCTACAACGAACTCCTAACAAGTTTCAAGATTCTTTGACTAAGTTTAACAAGTATTGTAGGAAAACAATGTTGTTGTCCCATTCCTGCCTGAAAACACACCCGTTCCTTACACAACCAACTACCGAGTCAGCAAAGAAATCTACCCTTACAGAAAAATCTACCCTTATAGACAACTTTCAAACAACCACTAACACCAACAATGACCATAACGAAATCACCTCTCTCTTAATTACCAATTTTCATCCAAGTAATACGAGTGAAAATGTAAAAGGTACCCTACCTTAAGTATGATTGAAGGTCTTGTATTCAAGCAGCCGTCACACCTTACCGTTACAGGGTTTCGTTCATATGACGTCGTATAAGGGTTTGTTTTATAACAGTACATGAAAAACAAAATTAACAGCATTAATCTAAAGGCATCCTACTCACTGCGCCACTTGTCAAGTTTTTTGGCCAAATGCTGGGGCAGATATTTCCAGGTTTTGTCGCTCATGTCCTTCTTGAGAGAAAACTGGTCCAAAAGTTTAAGAGGTACCTATGTCTAAGATGCCAGTTATTAGTGAACCTTTTTCACGGATAGCCATTGATATTGTTGGTCCTATTACTCCCATCTCCAGTCATGGTCACAGATGTATTTTAACAATAATTGACGTAGCAATCCATTATCCTAAGGCTGGACCATTACACAATATATATACCATTGCCATTGCTGAAAGTCTAGTTGAAGTTTTCTGTAGAGAAGGGATTCCACAAGAAATTCTGAGTGACCGAGGTAGCCAAAAAAATCTGATTTAATGTCTGAAGTTCATAGACTACTTTCCATTAAAGCTTTGTACGCTAGTCCTTAGCATGCTGCTTGCAACGGAATGGGAGAGAGATTAAATGGTGTCCTCAAGAGTATGCTTAAGAAAGTTTGTATGGAAAGCCCGTCGGAATGTGATAGATATATACCAGTTGTGTTATTTGTGTATTGTGATTTACCTAATGATAGTTTAAGATTTTGCCGATTTGAACTTTTGTATGGACGCTCTGTAGAGGTTCCTTGACAGTTTTGCATGAATTAATTACTAATGACATGATTGAGGACAATGTTAAAACAACCTATCAGTATATCATTGACCTTAGAGCTAAATTGCAGGAAATGGCAAGAATAGCTGTATCTAATGCAGAAGTAAGCTCAGTTAGATATAACGAGTACTTTGATAGGAAAGGTAAACCCAGGAAATTGAGTAAAGGAGATGAAGTTCCTGTTATGTTTCCAATAAATTCTAATAAATTTCTGATGCAATGGAAAGGTCCTTATGTTATTGATGATTGCCACGATAATGGAGTAGACTATTTTGTGATAGTAGGGAAACATACTAAGAGGTTCCTTGACAATTTTGCATGAATTAATTACTAATGACATGATTGAGGACAATGTTAAAACAACCTATCAGTATATCATTGACCTTAGAGCTAAATTGCAGGAAATGGCAAGAATAGCTGTATCTAATGCAGAAGTAAGTTCAGTTAGATATAAGGAGTACTTTGATAGGAAAGGTAAACCCAGGAAATTGAATAAAGGAGATGAAGTTCCTGTTATGTTTCCAATAAATTCTAATCAATTTCTGATGCAATGGAAAGGTCCTTATGTTATTGATGATTGCCACGACAATGGAGTAGACTATTTTGTGATAGTAGGGAAACATACTAAGCTATATCATGTTAATATGATAAAACGTTATTATAGGAGAAATGGGGTTAATATTTTTCAGGAAATTGTTGGAGGAGGTTCTTGTGATAGATTGTTTTGTAGAGTAGTGAGTAATGTCAGTGATGTTCCAGAAGACTATTCTGGCATGGGAAATATTGAATTCTGTAAAAAGAAACCTAGCACTGTACATATAAACCCAAATATTAATGAGTTGCAGATGTCTGAATTACATTGTTTGTTACAAACCTTTAATAATGTAATCTGTGACCAACAGGTGTTCCTAAAACCCTTCAACACAGTATAGTTTTAAGTTCAAACATTCCATTCCAGTGTAAGAACTACCCAATACCCATCAACTTTGTAGAAACCTTCAATGAGGAAGTTGATAAAATGGTTGCTATGGATGTGATTGAACCTTCTAAATTTCCTTATTGTTCACCAGTAGTGCTTGTTAGGAAAGTTGACTCCTGTCACTTATGCATAAATTTCAGAGAACTAAACTCCATAACTATATTTGATGCTGAACCGATGCCAAGTATAACTGAATCTTTGCATGAATTTTTAGGTAAGTTTTTCTTTTCTGAACTTTATTTATGTAAGGGTTACTGACAAGTCGCAATGGCTTTAGATTCAAAGAAATATACTGCTTTTGCTACAAAGTATGGTTTAATGCAGTTCAAGAGAATGCCTTTTGGTTTAAAAACTGCCCGTGCAACTTTTGTGAGACTAATGCGCAAAGTCCTTTCAGGTTTATCTAATACTAGTTGTTATTTTGATAACATGATTATTATTTCTTGTAACTTTGCTGATCACCTAAAACACATTAAGACTGTTTTGTTAAGGATAAGGGAACGTGGATTAACCGTAGGTCCAAGTAAATGCTTCTTTGCTTTTGAAAACTTAAAGTATTTCGGATTTTCAATGTATTGAGTCCTTTAGATAACAGGATTAAATATATAACAGACATGCCTTTGCCATCAACCAGAAAGCAACTGAGATCCTTCATGGGAACTGGGATTTTACAATAGGTTTATCCCTGGTTTTTCTTGTGTGTCTGCTCCTATGACAGTTCTACTAAAGAAGGGAAGCAAGAATATTTTACAATGATCAAATGAACAAATTAAGTGTTTCAAAGAGTTTAAACGATGTCTTTCTGATCACCCCATTTTAATGTTGCCTGTTGTTAATATGACTTTCTTTTTAAGGACTGGTGTTTCAAAAGATGGAATGGGTGTTGTGTTGTTACAGAAACTGATGGTATCTTGAAACAAGTCTGTTACGGTAGTAAGAAATTCTCTGTAACTGAGAAACGTTACTCATCCATAGAAAAGGAATGTTTTGCCATAGTTTGGTCAATACAAAGATTCAAGGAGTACCTGTTTGGAAAAGAGTTTATTCTTCAAACAGACCATTTACCACTCACCTATTTGAAAAACCTGAAGAATAAGAATGACAGGTTACTGAGATGGGCATTGAGTTTACAACCCTTTTCTTTTCATGTACATTATATAAAAGGGTCAGAAAATATTGGGCTAATATGTTGAGTAGATGTTTTTAGTTTGTATTTAAAGTTTGTTCATTCTTGGCATAGGGTATTGTCGAAGTATTGTCTTAAGAAGCCTTGAACAAACTTGTCAATAGATGGCGTTGTCGGAAGGTGCCAGTTTAACTTCCAGTTTTGTATCCATGGGTAGTTGGTGTTCTTATCATCAGAGGTATAGAGTGAATGTGTAAAATCCTGACAGATAACTACCAAAGCAGCCCTACACTGACCGACTTGTAAGCCTCTATTGTGATTTGTTAAAATTTCATTTGTTTATTGTCTTTAGTCTGTTATTATATAATTATATAAATCTATAAGTTAATGATAGGGGTTCTGATGCAGTGTTAATGCATTTACAGAATCCCTCTCTCTTGCCTAATTACTATAAGGATATTGGTCCCATACATCTGACTTGTATTGCCTTGCTTGATGTCAGCTCCAATGCAGTGTGTCGCTAATCAACAATTTCTTATAATGCTGTGATCCTTGTTTCGTCAATATTTCCTTATGACATATCTTGTATATATTTATTGCCCAGGTAACCTGGGTAATCTCAAAAGGTTTGGTAACGACGAACCATGCGGCAAAGGCACTGGCTAACATCCATTTTCTCTCTCTCCAACACACCCTCCTCTCTCTCTCTCTCTCTCTCTCTCTCTCTCTCTCTATCTCCATTACCTAAGGCCATTAAATCAGACTCG
>NC_087212.1:79883056-79925556 GCF_015104395.2 Macrobrachium nipponense | reverse complement strand
AATATATATTACAAATAAAAAGCAATGCAAATTTAATATAAAATCACTACACGTTGGGAACACCATTTACCCAAAGTGAATTGCAATTCATTTATGTAGTTAACCACAATTCCACTTCAGTCTAAGGTAAAGTCATTTCGAGAGTGAATTATATTTGCTACTCCTTTATCAGATTAAACAAAATTCACTTTCTTGCCATATTTATTTGTAGGACAAAACACAGGTATCCAACGAGTTATTCCAAAAAAATAAAGTTAAGTGCATCAGCGAAACACATGGAATGTTAAGTAACTGGAATGATGTCATGTCTTTTTTGTTTACCAGTCTTACAGTTCAACTGGAAATGAATTTCTCAGCTCAAAACTCAATAAGTCTGAGAGCCAATATGGCTGCCAAAAATGATTTAGGAAGAGGACGGAGCTGATGTAAAAAAGCTTCGAGTTGCTCACCTCTGAAATATCTCTCTCTCTCTCTCTCTCTCTCTCTCTCTCTCTCTCTCTCTCATAGTTGTTTGCTTCTCGAGGCTGGAGGCTCCCTCCTCCCACTAATTGGAGGAGGAGCCTAATGACAGTCTTCCTAAAAGGTCATCACTGGACATTTTCTGACTATAGAGGAAGTGTGAGGTTTTCTTAGTTATTATTTTGGTCGGCAAGTTTTAATTAATATTGTGGTGAACAATAACCATTTGATAACAGTCACTTTAGTATGATCTTTGTCTGAATCTTTTATGAAAGCATCCTCCCAGTTTTTTTTTTCTTTTTTTTCATGAAGTCAGTTCTGTAGTTTTTGTTTGGGTTTTCTTGGAATTCTTCCAGAAAAGGATTTCTCTTGTTCCTTTTCAATAGTGTCGTTTACGTTGTCAGCTTGTGGGATGTGGCTTACACACGCACACACACACACACGCACACACACACACACACACACACACACACACACTATATATATATATATATATATATATATATATATATATATATATATATATATATATACACACACACCACACACATATATTGCATATAATTAATATATATATATATATAATATATATATTAATATAGATATATTCTATATATTAAATATAAGCACTGGTAATGCAAATAATAAAAATCAGGTCGTCAACGACTGACGCAAACAGTCTGGAATGCATAGCAGCACAGCCCCTAATGTTCTGGATTTCTTCAGGATGTCGGAACTAGACAAAGTCATAACGTTACCAGTCTCACCAGCGAGATCGCGGAGCACGCAAGTTGACTTGGTTTGTCGGAAGTTGCATGATCGCGACGTAAGAAAAATGCAGTTGCCTGTGTATGTTAGTTAGTGCGCCAGACAGGGCATGTACATAATATGTGCAGGACGCACGTACATCGGAATCGTGAGCATACAAGCATGCGTCCATTTCAAGGTCCATTATGGTGCGTACGTTTGTACGTCCATTAGGGCGCATGAATGGTAATATAATCCCCTAGTGTGGTGAAGAATGGGGCAATTAGACGACAGACTTTTGTAGTGGTAGCCAGAGACTGGAAAGTCGAGGAGGCAAGAAGGTCCTTCAGAAAAGATGGATTGGTTTGTCATTAACGAAAATGAATTCTCAGTTTGACATTTATTTGAGAATTTGACAGTGAGAATAATTGGTGGCAGTTTTATTCAATTTGCTTATGCATAGCAGTAATGGTGTTTCATGGTTTTGGGATTTTAAATAAATTTCCTTTAATTTTCATGTTGTTTCTTTATTTTGGATGGATTCGGTTGTTGCTACTCAATAATGAATTCTTTAGACTTTGATCTGACGTTTATTCATAAAGACTCATGTGGTTGTCTGACCAGTGAGGATAAAGGGAATAATAATATAAAAGATGATTTTGTGGAAGATTAATGGTGGTTTAATGATTTTTTGAGAGATTTTCTTAATTTTTATTCATTTTATTCCATTTTTATGTTAGCTATTTTGAGAAAATAAAGATTATAGTTTTGTATAGCGAGGGTTTGAATGTGCCTAAGATTTAGGTAGGTCTTGCTATCAGGTAGGAATTGTCTCTTTTGAATTAAATTGGGTCTTTTGACCCCTTAACAGTTTGGTGGCAGCGGTAAAGAGCCATTAGGCCTATGGATTACGTTTCTGGAGAGACTGGGAATGGTATAGGAGGTAGGAGATGACGTAGATGTTAGTAGAAAATAGGGATTATAGTTACGTATTTTTGGCAACTATCCGTCTACTGCTGACAAAGGCGGTAAAGTCAGCGAAATTCGAGTAGTCGAGGGGTCAGCCAGCCTTCTGAGGCAGTGGCATGTTCATTGTGTGTAGGTGTGACGAATTTTGTAAGTACAGCGGCGATTAGGTATAATAATTACGGTGGGGCGGTCTTATGACAAGTACCAGTGTAATAAAGATGCGCGTTCGCAAGAAGAATCATATGTATACGTGCTAATGCAGGAGCAGACAACTTTAACGTGTTTAATATGCCGTTCCTCAATGACGACGTAAGTTTTCAATATTTCCTTTAATTTTTTTTATGTTAACAATTTGCTCACAAGTGTATTTCATTTTGTGTCTCTGTGGGATTCAAAGAATATTAGTGGTTTGCTCTTAATTGCAATACATGGAAATATGTGATACAACACGTTTCATTTTTGTATGTGAGCGTGTGTGAGAGAGAGGCTGTGGCAGATTGATTGTCCTAGACTCAGCAAATGCCGAGGAGAGGCAAAGGTTCATGTTATATTTTCCTTCTTTCTCACTTCTTCCCGTTTTCTGTTGATCAGCTCTTGACCTTGTAACAGTTGTGAAGAGCTGATAACTTGGGCCATGAAATAATTGTGGAGATCTCCTCCCGAAGAGTTGAGAGATATTTGATTATTGGGAATTGGTGCATCCAATTTCTTTTATTGGGGATTGACATGTTATTACTTTTGGTGTTGGCGGTTTGTGTGGGGATAAATATATCGATGTTATTGAGGTCGGGACGAATCCTGATTATGATAGTCCCTCTAAAGAAGGCAAAATGGCTGAAGCAGGTAATAGTCAAACTTTGGTGCATGAGACAACTAATATAAGTGGGGGAGTTAGCCCTTTTCGAGGCATTGTTTATGGCGTTCTGTCCCAACCAGTGTAAATTTTGATTAAGAGAGTGAATAACTACTTAAATGCCAAGGGAATTAAAAATGATGCTGATGCGTTCACATAGGCAAAAGCCTTGTTAGATTTCAATAAAGGGGATTTGTCATTTAGATGGCGTAGTTTCCAATACACAAAATGTTCAGTCATGGACCGAATTACAAGCATTTCTGAGGACAGCCTATGGAAGAAAGGAACACGGAGATATAGTGAGAGACCTAAAAGGTCTTTACAAGATTAGGAAAGTAATAAAAACCTTCTTGAGTATAGCTCAAAATACATGGGTAAATGGGAATAATATTTCACTTGATAACTTACAGAAACTTATTTACTTCTCGCAGCTTCTACACAACATCCCGGACGTCATTGTAGATAGTGTTGATGAAAAAAGTTGAACCCACATCAGATGAGGAACTGATTTATTCCCAAATTCAGAAACACATGTCCAAATGTCCCACAGTGGATAGTACATTTTGTAATGGAACTGCTCTAAGAAATAAACACAAGAGACTCAGAATTTCCTACTCCCCATTTGTGTGCAAAAGTGGAATATGAGAGGATCGATGGATCAAGGGCAACAGTAGTTGCGTTGCTACAGATGTAATAAACCAGGGCACCCAAGGAAAGTATGCAGAGTCAAATATTGTGGAATATGCAAAAGGGCAGATCACTTATGGCAGGGTTGTCCATCTCAGATACGGAGAGATCCGAGACCTACACCTCAGAAACTCGGGAGTTATAGTATGAGACGTTCACTTGCTAGTTACTCAAAGGGGCAAGGGGATCAGTGAAACTTTTGGAAAGCCAATCAACAAAAGGGGTACAGATGATTTGTACGTGCCATTGTGGTCTCGTGGGGGACACCCTAGGGCCCAGGCTAATTGTACATGGATTAGTGGGAAACATAAAGATCCCGATTTTTATTGATACGGGAGCATCAGTTAATTTAATGGACCATGATCTGTATCAGTCAATGTTTTCCCGATCCTTTGAAACCCTCAACAGAGACGATGTGTGATGCGTAAGCCAATAGATTAAATACCTTAGGTTTTATAAGAATACGGTTTAATGGTTTACTCTGGGTGATAGTGTTAATAGAACCATTATTGGTGACAAAAGGGGTTGCGTTGGGCAACAGACTTTCGCTGGGCCATCCGGCATGTAGGAGGAGACACAGGATATCGGTTCATACAGGTGTTAGTGATTTTATTCGATATGCAGATATAAGTGAACCTGAGGATACAGAGGTTAATAAGGGGAATACCAGCGGTGATATTGGTAATGATATGGGGGATACTGGCGGTGGTGTTGGTGATTATAACTTGGATATTGATGATCACGGCTGTGTTAATGGGGATATTTTGGATAATGGCGGTGACAATGGCGGTTATGATGGGGATATCAGTGATAATGGTGCTTATATAGGGGTACTGGTGACCATTTTGGCAGCATTAACAATGGTGGTATGGGTGGTGATACTGATACTAACAATGGGGTTATGGTGGATGGAATGAGGAACACTAGTGGTCATGTTTATGGGGACGTGGAACAGGAAAGCACTGACCACAAATATAAAGGTGTTTTATCAGAGGATGTTATTTTAAATCCAGGTACAAAGACTATGGTGAAAGTCAGACTGAGGGAAGTGATAAGACCCAAAGAAGTGTTGTAAAGGAAAATGTGGTTCCGAAGTGTGTAGTGGTTTTTCTCTGATATAATAATTACCCATTACCTTCACTTTTCAGCAGAGATGAGTGTAACCATTAAAAGGCATAAATCAAAAGTATAAGTAAGATAAAAATTTGATAAGAAAAGAAACATTAAGATACAGATTTGTTACAGCAGTAGACAATACTTAATTTGTATGCATTTCTCGGGCGTAGTTGATATAAAAGAAGTTTTCCGGATGACTGACGTGGACACGTAGTTGGGCTCCTGCTGTAAACTAGCGTATGTTTGTGGTGACGAGACTAGTTTCAGAGTTTCACTAATGACAGTCATCAACCGCTGTAAACATTCACATGAGTCCGTACGGTCCTTACGGTGATTTGAAGCAGCTGTCTTGAATGTCATCCAAGTGTCCAATTTATGGCAAATGGGATGCAGTCTTGCATCAGTTAAGACACCAATTTAAAATTGGGATGCACTTTAAATGAAATCACTTAATCTATAACAATTATCAAGTCCTATTTCACAGTATAACTGGTAATATCCCGAGAGCTCACTGTTGCTTGATGAAGCAGAATCAGAAGAAACTAATCTGATTTGGCAAGGAGGGTAAAGTAGCAAGGGCAAGGAGAATCGAGTAGTAAGAGCATGGAGAATAGAATAGTAGTAATAGATTCGTAGTCGAAATTAAACATAGGAGATAAAAGGGATAATCATTCAAAACAACAGTTTACGAAATAATAATCAAAATAAGAAAGGTATTAAATAAAAATAGTCAAGATTTACGTATCTGGTTTCAGTCGCAACCAGAAGTCATTCAAGGGGCGCCATATACAAGTGATGGGAAAAACTAAAACATGTATAATTCTAACTATATACCAATTCCCTAACTGTTAGGGAAGAATTCCCTTACAGATGTACATCACTGAGGGTAGTGAGAAACTATGAGTGGTTATTAGCACCGTATCAGTGAACAAAGTATCAAACACTGGTGTCACATGGGGGGAATTAGTGAACTGTAATAATACAGTTAGGGAATACCAGAAGAATACATATGTGGTAGACCTCCAAGATTAGAGCAGTGACAGTGGTTCAGTGGCTACTGTAGAGAGGAACACTGAGTTTTCAAGGGCATAAATGCAATCAAGGAAGAAAATATTTAGAGAACATTTAGCTAATGCAGATTATAAAGACCATATAAAAGCGGTAAGTGAGCTTTTGGCAGAATTTGGGGACACAGTAGTTTTATGAGGGGATTAACTGGGATTGAGTGATGTGTTAGAACATAAGGTAATTTTAGAGGAAGGTACGAAACCCATTTTTATTCCTTCATACTGCATACCTTCCCACTGGTTTACAAATAAATTGAGGCAAGCACAAAAATACCCGTTTTTACCTAATTTGGGGGTGCTGAATTCAAATTTGAAATCCGTTTTTACTCATCACCTCTAGTTTGTTTTTAGATATGCATAGTGTGCATTTTGTGCATATACGGTACATAAAGAGGAGACTTCTGCTGGATTCTCTTGCGTGACATCCCGGTGACAAAATACACCAGATCTTATAAGAAAACACACTTTTGACTGTCTGTGGTACTATGAATTGTGTAATTGTGTCATCCAAGTATATTGATTCAATCAGTGTTCTTTATCTACCCTGTTTTATCTGTTACAAGCTGCTGCAACTCTTGAAATGTGCACATATATTCTCTGTTTCTACTAAAATGAGACTATTTAAAAGCCAGAAAACTAGAGGTGATAGAGCAAAACTATTTATAAATTTGAATTCAGCACACCCAAATTAGCAAAAAACACATATCCCCATTCTTGCCTCAGACCAATTTTTTTTTTTTTTTTTGTATATCAGTGAATCAGAGTACAGGTAGAAAAAGAGGTTAGTAAATGGGAAGAGGAAGGAATCATTAGACATAGTGTATCTCCATACAACTTTCCTCTGTTAGCAGTGCCTAAGAAGGATGGTTCTGTCCGACTATGCATCAATTTTAGTCAATTGAATGAGAAGAGAATTCCTGACTATTACCCGGTCGCTTGCATACCGGGTCTATTTGTAGAAATTGGGGGACATAATATTCATAGCTCAATTGATTTAGCGCAGGGTTTTTTGCAGGTCCCTCTTAGCGAAAATAGCAAGGAATATACTGCTTTTTCAGTGTCCCTCGGATGCCTTTCGGTTTATCAGTTAGTCATATGACCTTTATGAGGTTGGTAAACACAGTTTTTCATTGGTTATTGTGTAAAAATGTTTTTTGTGTACATGGATGATTTATTAATAGCAGCAGACTCGATCGAGCATCACATGGAAGTGCTTAAGTTAAGGTTAGCAGGATTGAAAATTAAGAAGTGTTCCTTCTTGAAGAAGCAAATTACATATTAAAGTCATGTCATATCTAAAGAAGGAGTTAGAGTAAATGACGGTAAAGTTAAAACAATGGGAATGGCAGGATACTTCAGGAGGTTTGTGAAAGGGTTTTCTAACAGAGCAGCTCCTTTAACAGATGTGTTGCGGGAAGATATTCAATTTTATTTTGGAGAACCACAACAAGTAGCTTTTCAGAAAGTTAGGGACGCATTAATGAATCCCCCAGTTCTGAAATTTCCAGATTTCATCAAACCTTTCACACTAGTGACTGATGCCAGTCAGGAGGGTATGGGGCCTGCCTTATGCAAAAATTTGATGGTTATCATAGCAAGAAATTTAGGACAAAGGGTAGCAATAAAAGATTAATGGCTACCGTAGATAAGGAAGCCTTTGCAATAGTATCAAGTTTAGTTTGTTCTAAAATGTTGCTAATGGGGAATAAAGTGGACGTTCTTACAAACCACAAGCCATTATTGGATCTTTTTAATAAGAGCGATTTGTCACCCAAAAGAGCTCGATGGTTCCTAACTATCAGGGACTTTGATGCAAAGCTCATATATATATAGCAGGCAAGTTAAATGTAGTCCCAGATGCCCTTAGTAGAAGTTTTTATGATACTGAAGGATTTCAAGTTTGGGTGTGTGTTTGCGTGTGTGTGTGCGTGTGTTATAGGGTCAAAAGACACAATTTAATTAAAAGGAGAGAACTCCTACCTGATAGCGAAATCTACCTTGGTTGGTTCCCATCACCTGTCATCCCTGTAGTTAGCTGTAATAACTAAATCTTAGTCGAATTCAAGCCATCGTTATACAAAAGTATAATCTTTATTTTCCAATGGAATAAAATGAATTAAAGAAAATTCCTCCAAATTATCATTAAACCACCACTACTCTTCCACAAAATCATCTTGTATATAATTATTCCCCTTATCCTCACTTGTCAGACAACCACATGAGTCTTTATCAATAAACGTCAGATCAAAGTCTAGAGAATTCATTATTAGGTAGCAACAACCAAATCCATCCGAAATAAAGAAAACACAATTATCAGACAATGAAATACATCACGAGTGCAATGGATAAATGTCTACATTTTCCTTTTCTAGAAGCTGAACTCAGTGTCGCTATAAAAACGATTCAAAGTCTCTCTTTCTCTTTACCTTATGATGGACCTTCTAGCGCCCTCCAGTTTTTGGATCACCACTGCCAGATTCTTGTCTAATCAATTGATAAGGTCTCATACTGGGGTTATATCTGATCTCCTTTGCACTCAGGGACATATGCACTTACACCTATTAACCGATGCACGAATGTACACACGCTAATCTATTCTCGGTTCCGATGCACGTGGCTTTCCATTTCCCATGTACACGTTTTATCTACCGCACATATTGGTGACCTCACGTAACCTTTTCATGTGATGTCACGAGCATCTGATTCAGGTCACTTGCGCTGCCAAGCAAAAGCGAAAACTGAAAACTTCCATCTTATGGGTGATATTCTCGACCCTCAAGAAACAATAATTATTTTCATTATCATTATAGTGCAGTATAGAGGAGACCAATTTTCAGAAAGCGTCTTGTAATGACAGAGGGCAACTAAGGCATATGGAGATCGTCAGGTCTCGTCTGAGCCCCGAGGGAGGGGGGGTGGGAGGGGCGGGGGGAGGTAGAGGGTGATGGATATCCTTCTTTAAAAGAGGATGGAAGGATATGTGACTGATTTCATCCTATTTGTTCTCATTGTTGTGACGGATTCCTTGTGTTGTCTGTCTGCTTAATGAAATCAGCTTCTACTGATTGTCTGACCTGTAAATAGACACTGTATCACACACAGCTGCTCAGAGATTTTTAATAAATCTGGTGCATTTGACAATGCACCCATTGAGGCCTGAGATCATTCGTTGACGCTCATTCAATGGTCCACTTGAGTCTTTAGATCACGTGACAGTCGTCAATATTTTTCCATTGATTATTTTAATGACTTTGACTGAATGATGCTTAATCATTAGAGTTCCCGAGAGACTGTTCCACAGTCAAGGAAAATTGTGATTTAGGTGACAGATAGAGATGGGTTAATTTGGCTTTCATCGATCTGTATGGTACCTGTTCTCTTGAATGCATCTTTGACTGGGAGGCTTCCTTCCCTCCCCGAATGGAACTGATTGTGCGAAAGTCTTATTTCTTTCCCTTGCACCTGAGACCTTGCAACCTTGTTGCTAACAGACGCTTCATATTTCTTGGTTAATCTTGAAGGAAATGATAATTATTGTAGAACATAAATGTAGTCTTGGGAAGGTTTTAGATAGAGATGAAACTGTTATTTGCAATCACTCAAAAAATCGAAAGTCACCTGAATGTGGGTTCGTTCAATGTCCGCATTGACGAAAAATATTTTAATGCTTTCGCACCAAATAGAATACACCCAAGTTATCGTACTGGTTGCCCCACCAAATTGTCATTGCTTGCAACATCGCTCTTTTGCAATCTAATTGAAATATATTGTTTATTTCTAGTCTTATTCGTGATTAGAGGCGTAAAATAGTGTTATATAATCAGTTCGAATAAAAAAAATTTAATCCCAAAAAATCGTAGAGCTTCTATTATAGTCTTTGTATAACTTGCATTTATTCAAACATTGCTGTACTGCAAGATATTACATTATAATGATATTTTACAATCACATTTTTATTACCGATCCAAAACGCGCATGATAACCATTTTTTAGATTTTCCTCAAAATTTGGGCTGTTTGGAGCGTTGCTCTGTCATATGCACATTGCAATAGACCTGGAGGCGTCTCAGGTAAGTTCAAGATCATATTCCGAGAACTCCGTGTTCAGTTAAATCCAGAGAGAATAAGGGATGAAATATAGTTTGCAGAACTGATTGATTCTCTCTCTCTCTCTCTCTCTCTCTCTCTCTCTCTCTCTCTCTCTCTCTCTCTCTCTCTCTCTCTCTTTCTCTCTCTGCCTGCCATCAGTCAAAAGGATGAGGACAGGTCATTTGAATGTCGAGTCAAGACGACAGCGATGTTGACTGGGCCTCCTCCTCCTCCTCCTCCTCCTCCTCCTCCTCCTCCTCCTCCTCCTCAGCTGTTTTCAAGGAAGGCCTGTAGTACCCAGGTGACTCAATGTGCAAAGAAAATAAAGTCAAGAGAAAATAAGACTTTCAGAAATAGAGATGTGCTAAAAATGTCTTGAGTCGAAGTCATTGAGAGATTGGACCAAAATAACCTTGTGACATTTTAAAGATAGTGATAGAAAGGGTTTGATTACATAGATGTGATGCTGGATTAGGCAACTAATTGCACATTTAGATCTAATTATAGAAATGACAATTTTCCAATATTAGTTTAATATAGAAAGATGTTTTATTTAATTGAATAGCATAAAATTGTTAAGAGTTATACAGTAGTTTTTTCGGGATTTTTATTTATAATTAATAGTTCATAATGTACTGTTAAAGGCAATATTTGATAAGTTCTGAAGCTCTCAAACTCACATTTTAAGAATAATTGAAGTAAAAATTTACGATGATAATGATGTTTTCAGAACATTTCCCAAGGTGGGTAGTATGTGTCAGTTATCGTTTCATATTTTGACAAATCCACGGAAATGATTCATGTTAAAATACAACGATCACCATCGCCTCTCCCTCTCTGCACTGCCCATCCTTAGTATTTGAACAATTCCTGTGGTGACTCAATTGTTGAAAGCAAAATGTTGTATATAAAAAAAAAAAAAAAAAATCAGCATCCACCCGACAGCTTGAATAGGCATCCATCATTGCGGTAAGATGTTCTACTGTGCCTTTTAGCCCTCTATAGACAGACAATGCTAAAAGGGCATCAACGAAAGGGATTCTCTCTCTCTCTCTCTCTCTCTCTCTCTCTCTCTCTCTCTCTCTCTCTCTCTCTCTGTTGCTTTGCTCAGGGATATGGAAATGACTTAAGTCTTTTTATTACATTCTGGCATTATGTGTCTCTGAGAGAGAGAGAGAGAGAGAGAGAGAGAGAGAGAGAGAGTAAAAACAAAAGTTACAATGCCGAAACAGTGTTATATGATTTCAACAAAGATCAAGCTATTGTAATATTCATTATTAATTTCAATTATTTATAATGAGGTGAATAACCTTTCTTCTTATTTCCATTTTCAGAATCTCAAGCAGTCTGGTTTTGGTGAGTGTTAATACAATGATATTTTGTTTTTAGTGAAGCAAACTCTTTTTTGGTTACTTCATTTCTTTTATTATTTTGCTTTTATGTAGTTTATTTTTGATAATTTTTTTCACTGCGTATTGTCCTTTATTCTTTATCTTCTCATAGTATCTTAGGTTTTTTTGTGTTGTAGTGCTGTCTCCTGTTGTTGATTGTATGTGTAGCTTCATTACTATTGTTATTTTTTTATTATTAATATTACCAATTTTATTAGCATTTTTATTATGACATTTTATTTTAACTTTTATTCTCACATTTTACTGTTTCTATATTGCCTTACTATATTGATTTTACTGCAGATCATTACAAACGTATTGATATTCATTAAACGAATATTCATGAACTTTGCACCATTCATTTCACATATTTCTTTACACCTCTTCACTTCGTATTCACTAGTAGCAAAAATTGTTTCTTGAAGAACAGTTAAATATTTCAGCTGTGAATTAGTCATCATTTTTATCTAGTTTTCATTATTATGACATTATAACATTCCTTTCAAGACAAGGTTTGCCTCTTGCAAGGTAATCCAGAAAAATCATTTCGATTCATTTCAAATTTAAAAACCCATTTCTCATCTTATCATGTGAATTCCCCCTCCATTGACGAGGAAACAGAAATCTTATTTCGCCTAAGAATAGGACGATGTTTTTGTTACGAGGCATGAGAGAGCATCTTTTTTCACAGATAATTGATTTTGTCAAATTGAATAGAAGAGGACCTTTTTAATTTCGTTTCTTTATAATTTGGTTATTTCCCAGTATTGTTTTTTTCGTGAATTATTTGTATAATATATCTTAATAATTTTCAGACACACCATGAGTGTTTATTAATAAATGTCAATAAAGTCTAGAGAATTAATTTCTAAGGAGCAACAACCGAATCCATCTGAAAGAAAAAATCAATTACAATGGATTAATGTCCTATAAATCGTTCCTCTATCTTTTCCTATTCCCGGCATCTAAAATCAGTCTCACTGGTTTACAATATTCAGTGGTTTTCTCTCACTTTACCTAATGATGTATCTTCTAGCGCCCTCCTATATTGCCTGGTTTCACATTCAACGTATGACGTATAATTTCCCATTAATCACCACACTAGGGAGTTTACTCATTCCATTTCCTTTAAGCACTTCCTACATCTGGGAGAGATGTTATTTCCGTCTATCGTTCTTTGAACATATCTGGTTCTTAGGGCCTGATCTTGTGCCGCTGTTATCATTCCATCAGTTTCCTTCTTGAGCTCTCCCCTCAGTAGCCATTGCCCTGTGTCATTGCTGGCTAGTTCTTTTGTCCGTGCATTGGTTTGTTGTGCCAGCCCTCTGTTCTGTTTGTCATTCTCCTGTCTCTGTATATTTCTGGGTCTTCGTCTACTTTTATTAGTCCTTCTTCCCATGCACTCTTGAGCCACTCGTCTTCACTGTTTTTCAGATATTGCCCCAGTGTTCTGTTCTCGATGTTGACGCAGTCCTCTATGCTTAGTAGTCCTCTCCCTCCTTCCTTTCGTGTTATGTATAGTCTGTCCGTATTTGCTCTTGGGTGTAGTGCTTTGTGTATTGTCATATGTTTCCTGGTTTTCTGATCTATGCTGTGGAGTTCTGCCTTCGTCCATTCCACTATTCCTGCGCTGTATCTGATTACTGGCACTGCCCATGTGTTTATGGCTTTTATCATATTTCCGGCGTTGAGTTTTGATTTGAGTATCACCTTGAGTCTCTGCATATATTCTTTCCTCATCGTGTCCTTCATCTCTTGGTGTTTTATATCCCTTCCTTCCATTATTCCCAGGTATTTGTATACCGTCTCATCTATGTGTTTGATGTTGCTCCCATCTGGTAGCTTTATCCCTTAAGTCCTTATTACTTTGCCCTTTTGAATGTTGACTAAGGTAAATTTTTCTATTCTAAACTCCATCCTGATGTCCCCAGATACAATCCTTATAGTCTGGATTAGGGTATCTATTTTCTGATGCTCTTAACATAACAGCTTGATGTCGTCCATTATTATTATTATTATTATTATTATTATTATTATTATTATTATTATTATTATTATTATTATTATTATTATTCCACTTATGTCGATATGACTACAAACACAGTTTTGAGGTTGAGTTTGGTAATGGAAGAATCATTAGCATCTATTCCATACATGTTTGTTCCTTTTGACTGACAATTGTCAGAGTGTTTCATTTCAATTGATGTGTATTTTGTCCAATTTGACCGTCACTTATTAGTATCAATTTTTCACTTTGCTTTTGTGTTTTATTTTTTCTGAGGCAATTTGCTTGACAACTTTATGCAACTTCTGCAAGTTGAAGGAATCTTTTGACTAATTGACTTTATCTTTTAATTGTAACTGTCGTCGCTGTGTTTGTGAATAGTGTTTGTACTCATTCAGTATCATAAGTTGTACGCATTGGAAGCATTACTAAAATGCAGATCACAAAAGGTGACGATAAATTTGACATAAAGTTTTTATTGTCAAACATACAAAGGTTTTTCCATTTCCAGTATGGAAACTTCTTACCAGAACTACTTCATTATTTATGCTTAAAATGGCTAATAAAACACCCAGTGTAAGTAAGCATTCAGTGTATTTGCAAAGCTTGAACAAATTATGCATCCTTGACATTTTGGTATTTCCATATAGATGGATAGATAGATATATAGATAGGGAAGTCTAATGACTGCACTATTACAGTTAAAAAATGCAACAGGTTCTCAAATATGGTCGAAGAAAAGGACAAAAGATAAACAAATAAATCTCGGTAGTCATCAAAAACTCAAAGCAAAATAATGAAAAAAAAGCGGCATATTATTTAACATTTGCAACATTGTCACCTTCACAAGTGGAACTTTAAATGCAGCTAAGTAAACTTAACTAGTGTACAAACATATCAGCGGAACCTTCATGAGTTACTTTGCCTTTCTTCACCTGCAAAACAACATAAAGGAAACTGACAAGACATATTATATTCTGGAGAACAAAAACAAACAAATAAATGATAGTCAAACAACCATTAAAAGAAAAGCTTGCAACACCTTTTTATCAGTTCAATCATTTCCTCATCTGTCCTCTGTATTCAGGGCAATTTCAGAACAACAGGAGAGGCACCAGTATATAATATATATATATATATATATATATATATATATATATATATATATATATATATATATATATATATATATATATATATATAGGCCATATCTTGAATTATGTAAGAAGGGTTCTCTATTTATGTAAGGAGAGATCCCTGTTGAATATAGCCTTAATAATAATACAACTGAACAATGGAATAAAGCATACTATCTCTTGATTATTTATGCAGTCTCTCGAAACCCCCACCACTTAGGAACATCAGAGAGAGAGAGAGAGAAAGAAAGAGAGAGAGAGAGAGAAGCAGTTCCTCTCCTTTCCTGTGGGTGACAGCAAGACAGCATAACAAAACCAGAATCACAGAAAAGGAAGATGGAGCAGACAGAGAGCTATTTCAGGTCATGTGGGAACAATGGGAGGGCGGGAGGAAGGCCTAGGAAGTGCTAGTGAGGAAGAGGGGGAGGGGGAGGTGTTGAAACAGAAGGGGATATACAGGTATATTCAGTGGCTTCTCATAGGGAAGTCTTCCTGTTCCTCCTCCTCCTCCCCCTCCTCCTCCCTGACTCAGCAGTGGGAGTTTGAATGATGTCTTGTGAAGCCCACCCTTCTCCTCTTTGTTTTTCTTCTCTTCATCATCCGTTTTCTTCTTCTCTGCTTCTTCTTCTTCTTATTCTCTTTTTCTCTTTTTTCTTCTTCATCGTCCGTTTCTTCTCCTTCTTCTCTTTTTCTCTTTTTTCTTCTTGCTTGTTGTTGTAATTCTTCTTCTTCTTCTTCTTCTTCTTTATCTCCTTCTTCCCTTTTTCTCTCTTCTACTCGTTGTTGTTGTTGTTCTTCTTCTTCTTCTTCACTATCAGCATTCACCATAACATCATGTGGACCATTAGAAACCATTAAGCGTTTCACTTCCTTGTTCTTGCAGAGTTTGTTTCATTCTTCCACATCATAATCATCATCATTCGGTGTATCAAAAGGCAAATAATCCATATTTTCCTCAGAGGCGGAGAAGGAACAGTCAGCGACTGGAGTAGGAGCTTTATGTCAGGAGCAGGACCTGTGGAGGAAAAAAAATGGCAGGATATTATCATTTACACCTCCTCTACTTGACCTTCTCCTACCACCTCTCACTCTTGCTCAACACTCACACTCACACACCACAAACAAAGCACCACACACACACACACACACACGAAAAGCAGGATAACTAATCTGTTACTACTTTTGTTATATGACTATATATGTATATAGTATATATATATTTATAATATAATATAATATATTATATATGTCTATTATATATATGTGTGTGTGTGTGTGTGTGTGTGTGTGTGTGTGTGTGTGTGTGTAGTGACTAAGAAGAAGAAGAAGAAGAACTATGGTAATTGAGAGAAAATAATAATCAGGAGGAGGTTAAAGAAATATAGCATAAAATGTAGTATATTTCAATACTGTCATTATTTTATTATCATTATTATATTATCATCATTTATTATTGTTATTCCCCTTGAGGAGAGAGAGAGAGAGAGAGAGAGAGAGAGAGAGAGAGAGATTATTTTTCAAGTCTTCCTTTTCCTCGCCTCTTGCTTCTTCTTCTTCTTCTCCTTCTTTTTCTTATACTTTTCATTCTGCTCATAATGGAAGAGGAGGAGGAGATGGAGGAGGAAGAAGGAGGAGGAAAAGGAAAAAGAACAGTTCTTTCATGAGGGTTGACATTTGATGCTACCGATACTACCACCACCACCACCACTACTACTACTACTCACCTTCATTTAAGACCATATCTAAATCAGTGGAGCCTCTTCCTCCTCCTTCTTCTTCCCTGGTTGTTGGAAACGTTCTGTTTATGACGTCGGCGATGAAACGCTCCCCCCGAGAAGCTTCAGACATTACGTATCTTAATCTCAGTAATTCCTTTGGTGGAGTCGCGAGAGAAAAGGGCCTCCTCAGGCTCTCTACGTCTTTGTATCCATCATCATGAATGGTCAATCCTGTGGATGTCAAACAAATGAGAGGAATTTTTGTTTTTGAGATATTGTATATTGTTAGAGAGAGAAAAACCGACACATGCCGACGTATTCACATAACTTTAAAATCTCTTCTCAGAAGAAACAGGCAATTCGGTGACTATCCTTTCATTACCTTTTCTTTTTCATCTTCTTCTCTATTTATTAAATAACTTGTGAGGAGGTTATTACCAAAGATGGAGAAGAAGAAGCATAGAATGAATAAAAAGCGAAAGGTTGTATATTATTTACAGCTGAAGATTTTATTACTTCACAATTAAGGAAGTAAAGATTGAGGAAGTTCCTACTTACTTAGCATATCCAATGGAGGCAAAACCTCCTCCTCCTCCTCCTGTCCTGGAAGTGTGTTGGCATTGTGCACTCACTTAGACGCATCTGATGATCAACCACTATACGAATGTTATCGACGGCAGACTTCAGAGTTTCACTGAGTTGTGAAACTGTTGCATTTGGAAATCCAAATTCCAATATAATCTCTTTGGGCCTCAGTTTAGGCAGCAAGGATGGTAGGACATAAAGACTCTTGGGTTGTTGGAATTTTACTTGGTCCTTCAGAGAAGTTTCTCTCTTCATCTGTGACACAAGTGATTCCAAAACCTTATCGTCCAGTCTAGTTTCAATACATGGTTCCAAAAAAACATCATGTATATCATAAAAGATGCTTTTTAATACAAAGAGTTCATGAATCTCCTCTATTGTATCGTAAAACACATCTCTCTCAGTACTGTACAGTATTCCTGGTATGAAGGAAATCACTCCTACAAATTCCTCAAATAGATATTCCACTTCATTTTCATCTTCATCCCCACTTCCATCAGTATCTTCACGCTTGAAATGTGATGGCAGCACATCCCGAAGAATGTTTCCTCCTCGTGTCCTTCTATTTGATGTGATGATATCATCGCAGATGCTGCCTGCAGCTGCAAACTCCTGCTCACTTCTGTGTCTGTGGCAGTAGACATTGACAATGTCCAGATGCTTCTTTGTTTTCTTTATGGAGAAATAGGACGACATGATGGCATCAAAGTTTCTGACATACCTCTGGAGAACTGATCTCCCCTTTAAAGCTTCTTACTTCTACCTCGGAATATTCATATTTTCTCTCATGGTAATGTTTCAAACACCATTTTCTGTACAGTGCATCAAATTCCTCCAGCGATTCTTCAGAGATCCCTGTCTTGTCGGAGATTCTCTTGATCTTGTGCCTTCTCAGCTGTAAGTAGACCGATGTCCTGGTGCTCATTTCATCCCTTAGATCTGGACACTCAATGTAAAGGAGAACGAACAGGTTGAAATACAATGGGGTTTGCAGGATGGCTCTAGTGCCAATGTTCATTTCTTCTATTTTCTGAAGCAGCTCCTTTTTCATTTGCTCCTGTTGGGTGACATCATCTTTCAGCAGGTGGCCAATGAGCTTTTCTGTGAGCGATTTCATATCCTCTTTCTGAAGACCTGACACTCTGAGGTTGATTCTGGAACGTTGTGCTTTATTCACAATTTTGGTTACACCCTCTGTGTTTCCTGGACGTGTCGTGACAACAAACTTCATCTTATTTGAATTCATTTTCAAAAACTCTTGGAAGAGTTTACTTGAATTCTCATTGGCCTCATCATAGCCATCACACAAGACCAAACACTTTGAATCCAGGACTACCGATTTGACAAGGTCTAAGGGAAATAGAGCAGCAGTTTTTGGAATCATGTTTCTTATGTAGTCATCAAAGTTGTCGTGGTCATGATTCCTGAACTGCATGCAGAGCAGAAATGGGAAGGAAGAGAGTTCTGGCACATCATTTGTCTTCTTGCACCATCCCCTCCGCATAGGAACAAAGAATTGTGGTCTTTCCAGAACCTGCATCGCCAGATATAATCACAACTTCAGGGTCTTTTCCTTTCGGGTTTTTAATGGTGAAGATTTCTTTTTGATTTACAATAATACGTTTATTGCCATGGAGACCTTTATTTAACTCCTGATCATCCGCCACTTGTAGAGGTACCATAATCTGTCCTGGATCTGTAGTACCATGGTGAGTGAGCCAGTCATAGGGCAAAATCTGACAGAGGCGTTCATTGATAGAGGAGATTTCTTTTGCAGATGATTCTTGTATCATCTCATAGAATTCGCTCTCAAACTCTCCTATTTCTTCTTTAAGCCTTTGTATATCCTGGGGGTTTGAGGGATCATATTTCTCACGGACCTTTTCTAGGAGCTTCGGAACAGCATCTTGGATCTCTGCTTTAAGGTGGTCAGTGTCAGGACCATGAGATGGAAAGAGAGACTTGATTTTCTCAAGAGTTTCCTCGAGCGTTGCTTGAAAGCCCCTGAGTTTACTTTCCAATTCTGGTTCTGACATATGAGACTCTTCATGGCTAACAAAGTTCCTCTCATCTTTGATCTTTTTTAATAACCCTTTTAATTCATCTCCAGGGTCATTCACCCCCTTTTGCCAAAGAGCCTGGCAGATTTTGTTCATCAATGTGATGTCCAGATCTTCCGGAAGCTTCCCTGTGAGATTTCTGATGTCCTGGTCGTTGAAGGGACATCTCCTCCCTTGTAGTGGAACTTGGTTGTCTGTGAGAATCTCTCGGATGCTCCTGTGTTGTCCGTGGAGAAAGTGGAAGGTGTATATGAGGTGAACCACCTTCTTTCCGTACTTCCTAACAAATAGGCTCCGTTTTACATTTCGTAAATCATTGGAGGAAACAACGGGCGCTAAGGAAGCCATTTTGCAGACGACTTCAAGAAGAGACAACCTGACGAGTAGAAGAAAAGAATAAGAGCAGTTAAGATGAGGATATAGAATGAGAGCAACATCAGTTATAATGATACCAAGAGAAGCAGCAGTAACATCAGCTTTAACCTGACTCCTCCTCATGATGAGATCAATAGGAGGAGGAGGAGGAGGAGGAGGAGGAGGAGGAGGAGGAACCAGAGAGAATTTGAGGAACTGAAGGATGGGAACAGATTGGTGGATGGAGGAGACTGGAGAAAGAGAAGGAAGAAGCAGACATTTTCCTTCTTAAGTTAATTTTAAAGCCCTTCTAGTTAAGATTAAGTTTGGTTAGTTTACATCAGGTTGAGGTAAGATTGAATTTTTCAGACTTTGCCTTCCTCTGGTGAGTGCCCCACTTGCACACCTGTGGCCAGCCAAATCCAGTAGGCCACTCCTTCCTTGGCAACCCATTCCACTCCACAAATCAGCCCCTGTTCCACCCCACCCCGCTATTTTTGACCAATATTTGCTTTGATGTTTTAGTACTAGTACTACTTTTGGTGTTTTAACCCTTCTTCGACTATTCACGTATATATACGTTCGGCTACTTTTTGTCACAAAGACTATTAACGTATATATACGGTTGCCCTTTCACGCCATGATAACAGATTTTTTCGCATTAAAATTATTACCACATGCAAGTCCAAGATATTCTACGCCAGCACAACACAAAAAACAATATATAGATCTAGATAATAGAATCATAATGATATTTTGATATCTGGCTATCATTGTTGGCAGACATGGGTGATCACGATTTGCGACGGTGCTGTTAGTCAGTGACAGTTTCACTCCAAACCCTGACAATGGTAACGCTACCAAGGCTTCTGTTTTGCCCTTAGGGGAGGTTTATTGATAATTCCCTTTAACGGCGGATGAGAGTCTAGATATTTGCTTTTTCCTTCTTATTTTCGTGATATTCTTATGTACTGATAGGAGTCGACGTTTGAAGGTAAAAATATCCCTTTTTTTGCTTGTAAATCCTACAAGTATAAATTACACTATTATTTTCAGTACTTTGGAACAATTATTGTACGTATAAGGAGAGAGAGAGAGAGAGAGAGAGAGAGAGAGAGAGAGAGGAGAGAGAGAGAGAGAGAGAGAGAGAGAACTTTTCGGGCAATTATACATAAAGGTTTTGTAAGGGCCAACGGTCGATTTGGTAGTCAAAAGCAAATTATCAATGCTTGAATTATTTGCAAACAAACAGTACAAAATGTTTATTTTTCTATAATCATTCTAACAGATTATAACACCTCGACAAACTTTCCCTCCAAGTGGGCCTTGCGAATAAAGCGGATTACATTTTATATTTTGTGGGGCACGAGGAGGTTAGGCTGGGGCAGAATAATTATAGTCTTATAGGGGTAACCACAGTTTTTAAACAACTAACTGTGACACACGATTGGTAGAGAGAAACTGATAAGAGTCGGTGCACTAACATTTCAAGAGTTTTGCTCGCAATTGAAAAAAAAAACAGCCAGCAAAACGTGCTTGCTATGTTTGCAAGCACACGACTAAACGACCGGCTAAACGTAACGATACGTGTTACTGGTGTTTTAACTGTAAAGTGCCATTATGTTTAGTTCCATGTTTCAAAGAATTTCTCACAATTACCGATTTCTAAAGCAGCATATTCGGACTTTGCATGGACTAAGACGTGTGAGAGAGAGAGAGAGAGAGAGAGAGGAGAGAGAGAGAGAGAGAGAGGAAATATGGCAGCTATTGTAAGCAAAGTGGGGTTATACAATGCAGCAGTAGTACTACCTGAAGCCTTTGATTTACAGACTTTTGCAAAATGACCTGTTTTACCACATTTGTTACATTTAACAGTACGTGCAGGACAACTCACTCTACCTGTACTGTGGAGTGCATTACCACAAAAATAGCATTTCCTCTTGGATAAGTAAGCAGCAGCAACAGCTGAATCTCCAGGTGAACTTCTTTCTGCTTCTTCTTTTGTTGGCTGCTGCTGCTGCTGGTCACCTCTGGGCTGTGCCTGCCGCTCTGGAACTAAAGCAGCAGTATGAGGAATGGGTGGAGATGTATACGCGTCGGCACTACGCTGGGCAAGATCCAACGTACAAGCTTGACTGTGTGCAGCCTCCAGGTTCAGTGACTTATTTTCTAGTAGGCGCTGACGAATAAATGCTGAGGCAATACCATTGATGAATTCATCACGTACTAGCTCCTGCCGTCGATATTGACCTCAGCTGTGGACTGCCTGGAAGTTACAATCCTTGCTTAGCTTATGTAGTTCCTCAGAAATTCATCAAGGGATTCTCCTGACTGCTGTCGTCGTGTCGCCACAAAACATGCCTAGCAAAAACTTCATTCGGCAAATTGACATAAGCACTCTCCAGTTTGGCGATTGCACTCTCAAAAGTACTACAGTCTTCAATGAGTTCATACACACTCGGGGACACACAATTCACTAATGCCCTCAACTTGTCTGGTGCAGCATCTCCACTTTCTTCTATGAAGTTGGTGAATGTTTGATGCCAGTGCTTCCACTCTTTGGCTGCAGTGGTGAGCTGGGATCTGTGTCCAGTCTGGACGGCTTCAGCAGCTTGGCCATGATAGGTAGTGTGTTTGAAAAATAAAATTGTAATGAAAGTAAACATTGGTGACAGATTCCAAGCTTTATTCAACACATTACCAAACTACCACATCTGTAACAGAAAAACAGACAATAACTAACAACATTCATGCACACATGAACACAAGCACATAACTTATGACAATCATGCTACAAAACATTAACATTAGAAAACAACATAAAGAAATAGTTTGATAGCTAGAACCTACCACAAATAATAATACTACAAGAACTGTTAAAGGAATAAGTATTTAGTGTCTATCATATATTAAACTACATTATTTTTATTTATTTCTTAGAACTGTTAAAAGATTTAGTATTTAGTGTCAATCATATATTAAACTGCATTATTGTTTGCTCATTACATTTATATTCTCCGTTTAGGGAATTATTCAAATTCTCGTGTTCAATTCCTTATATTTAATTGGTAAATACTTTACTACATTTATGAAAAATAGACAAGTAGCACATTTATAGACATTATATCAAATATATTTCATTCACATGTAATAGACAAATACATTCTCTCTCTCTCTCTCTCTCTCTCTCTCTCTCTCTCTCTCTTATAACATTATCAATACATGTACAATAATTACCACACATCTTCCTCTTAGAATATTTGCATGATATTAATTAAAAACATGGCATATTAACATTATTTGTAATTAATAATAAAAAATACATCAAAAGATTACAGCTACATTTCCATTAGAAAACTAAGTTTCCATGAGTAAAACAATGCATAAATCACAAAAATACACATATTTCCTCTCTCTCTCTCTCTCTCTCTCTCTCTCTCTCTCTCGCTCTCTTCACACGTCTTAGTCCATGCAAAGTCCGAATATGCTGCTTTAGAAATCGGTAATTGTGAGAAATTCTTTGAAACATGGAACTAAACATAATGGCACTTTACAGTTAAAACACCAGTAACACGTATCGTTACGTTTAGCCGGTCGTTTAGTCGTGTGCTTGCAAACATAGCAAGCACGTTTTGCTGGCTGTTTTTTTTTCAATTGCGAGCAAAAACTCTATGAAATGTAGTGCACCGACTCTTATCAGTTTCTCTCTACCAATCGTGTGTCACAGTTAGTTGTTTAAAAACTGTGGTTACCCCTATAAGACTATAATTATTCTGCCCCAGCCTAACCTCCTCGTGCCCCACAAATATAAAATGTAATCCGCTTTCTTCGCAAGGTCACTTGGGAAAGTTTGTCGAGGTGTTATATCTGTTAGAATGATTATAGAAAAATAAACATTTTGTACTGTTTGTTTGCAAATAATTCAAGCATTGATAATTTGCTTTGACTACCAAATCGACCGTTGGCCCTTACAAAACTTTATGTATAATTGCCCGAAAAGTTCTCTCTCTCTCTCTCTCTCTCTCTCTCTCTCTCTCTCTCTCTCTCTCTCTCTCTCTCCTTATACGTACAATAATTGTTCCAAAGTACTGAAAATAATAGTGTAATTTATACTTGTAGGATTTACAAGCATAAAAAGGATATTTTTACCTTCAAACGTCGACTCCTATCAGTACATAAGAATATCACGAAAATAAGAAGGAAAAAGCAAATATCTAGACTCTCATCCGCCGTTAAAGGGAATTATCAATAAACCTCCCCTAAGGGCAAAACAGAAGCCTTGGTAGCGTTACCATTGTCAGGGTTTGGAGTGAAATGAAACTGTCACTGACTAACAGCACCGTCGCAAATCGTGATCACCCATGTCTGCCAACAATGATAGCCAGATATCAAAATATCATTATGATTCTATTATCTAGATCTATATATTGTTTTTTTGTGTTGTGCTGGCGTAGAATATCTTGGACTTGCATGTGGTAATAATTTTAATGCGAAAAAATCTGTTATCATGGCGTGAAAGGGCAACCGTATATATACGTTAATAGTCTTTGTGACAAAAAGTAGCCGAACGTATATATACGTGAATAGTCGAAGAAGGGTTAAAACACCAAAAGTAGTACTAGTACTAAAACATCAAAGCAAATATTGGTCAAAAATAGCGGGGTGGGGTGGAACAGGGGCTGATTTGTGGAGTGGAATGGGTTGCCAAGGAAGGAGTGGCCTACTGGATTTGGCTGGCCACAGGTGTGCAAGTAGGGCACTCACCAGAGGAAGGCAAAGTCTGAAAAATTCAATCTTACCTCAACCTGAATGTAAACTAACCAAACTTAATCTTAACTAGGCTAATAACTTAAGGAAAATGTCTGCTTCTTCCTTCTCTTTCTCCAGTCTCCTCCATCCACCAATCTGTTCCCATCCTTCAGTTCCTCAAATTCTCTCTGGTTCCTCCTCCTCCTCCTCCTCCTCCTCCTCCTCCTCCTATTGATCTCATCATGAGGAGGAGTCAGGTTAAAGCTGATGTTACTGCTGCTTCTCTTGGTATCATTATAACTGATGTTGCTCTCATTCTATATCCTCATCTTAACTGCTCTTATTCTTTTCTTCTACTCGTCAGGTTGTCTCTTCTTGAAGTCGTCTGCATAATGGCTTCCTTAGCGCCCGTTGTTTCCTCCAATGATTTACGAAATGTAAAACGGAGCCTATTTGTTAGGAAGTACGGAAAGAAGGTGGTTCACCTCATATACACCTTCCACTTTCTCCACGGACAACACAGGAGCATCCGAGAGATTCTCACAGACAACCAAGTTCCACTACAAGGGAGGAGATGTCCCTTCAACGACCAGGACATCAGAAATCTCACAGGGAAGCTTCCGGAAGATCTGGACATCACATTGATGAACAAAATCTGCCAGGCTCTTTGGCAAAAGGGGGTGAATGACCCTGGGAGTGAATTAAAAGGGTTATTAAAAAAAGATCAAAAATGAGCGGAACTTTGTTAGCCATGAAGAGTCTCATATGTCAGAACCAGAATTGAAAGTAAACTCAGGGCTTTCAAGCAACGCTCGAGGAAACTCTTGAGAAAATCAAGTCTCTCTTTACATCTATGGTCCTGACACTGACCACCTTAAAGCAGAGATCCAAGATGCTGTTCCGAAGCTCCTAGAAAAGGTCCGTGAGAAATATGATCCCTCAAACCCCCAGGATATACAAAGGCTTAAAGAAGAAATAGGAGAGTTTGAGAGCGAATTCTATGAGATGATACAAGAATCATCTGCAAAAGAACTCCTGTCTATCAATGAACGCCTCTGTCAGATTTTGCCCTATGACTGGCTCACTCACCATGGTACTACAGATCCAGGACAGATTATGGTACCTCTACAAGTGGCGGATGATCAGGAGTTAAATAAAGGTCTCCATGGAAATAAACGTATTATTGTAAATCAAAAAGAAATCTTCACCATTAAAAACCCGAAAGGAAAAGACCCTGAAGTTGTGATTATATCTGGCGATGCAGGTTCTGGAAAGACCACAATTCTTTGTTCCTATGCGGAGGGATGGTGCAAGAAGACAAATGATGTGCCAGAACTCTCTTCCTTCCCATTTCTGCTCTGCATGCAGTTCAGGAATCATGACCACGGCCAACAACTTTGATGACTACATAAGAAACATGATTCCAAAAACTGCTGCTCTATTTCCCTTAGACCTTGTCAAATCGGTAGTCCTGGATTCAAAGTGTTTGGTCTTGTGTGATGGCTATGATGAGGCCAATGAGAATTCAAGTAAACTCTTCCAAGAGTTTTTGAAAATGAATTCAAATAAGATGAAGTTTGTTGTCACGACACGTCCAGGAAACACAGAGGGTGTAACCAAAATTGTGAATAAAGCACAACGTTCCAGAATCAACCTCAAAGTGTCAGGTCTTCAGAAAGAGGATATGAAATCGCTCACAGAAAAGCTCATTGGCCACCTGCTGAAAGATGATGTCACCCAACAGGAGCAAATGAAAAAGGAGCTGCTTCAGAAAATAGAAGAAATGAACATTGGCACTAGAGCCATCCTGCAAACCCCATTGTATTTCAACCTGTTCGTTCTCCTTTACATTGAGTGTCCAGATCTAAGGGATGAGCACCAGGACATCGGTCTACTTACAGCTGAGAAGGCACAAGATCAAGAGAATCTCCGACAAGACAGGGATCTCTGAAGAATCGCTGGAGGAATTTGATGCACTGTACAGAAAATGGTGTTTGAAACATTACCATGAGAGAAAATATGAATATTCCGAGGTAGAAGTAAGAAGCTTTAAAGGGGAGATCAGTTCTCCAGAGGTATGTCAGAACTTTGATGCCATCATGTCGTCCTATTTCTCCATAAAGAAAACAAAGAAGCATCTGGACATTGTCAATGTCTACTGCCACAGACACAGAAGTGAGCAGGAGTTTGCAGCTGCAGGCAGCATCTGCGATGATATCATCACATCAAATAGAAGGACACGAGGAGGAAACATTCTTCGGGATGTGCTGCCATCACATTTCAAGCGTGAAGATACTGATGGAAGTGGGGATGAAGATGAAAATGAAGTGGAATATCTATTTGAGGAATTTGTAGGAGTGATTTCCTTCATACCAGGAATACTGTACAGTACTGAGAGAGATGTGTTTTACGATACAATAGAGGAGATTCATGAACTCTTTGTATTAAAAAGCATCTTTTATGATATACATGATGTTTTTTTGGAACCATGTATTGAAACTAGACTGGACGATAAGGTTTTGGAATCACTTGTGTCACAGATGAAGAGAGAAACTTCTCTGAAGGACCAAGTAAAATTCCAACAACCCAAGAGTCTTTATGTCCTACCATCCTTGCTGCCTAAACTGAGGCCCAAAGAGATTATATTGGAATTTGGATTTCCAAATGCAACAGTTTCACAACTCAGTGAAACTCTGAAGTCTGCCGTCGATAACATTCGTATAGTGGTTGATCTTCAGATGCGTCTAAGTGAGTGCACACAACTTCCAGGACAGGAGGAGGAGGAGGAGGTTTTGCCTCCATTGGATATGCTAAGTAAGTAGGAACTTCCTCAATCTTTACTTCCTTAATTGTGAAGTAATAAAATCTTCAGCTGTAAATAATATACAACCTTTCGCTTTTTATTCATTCTATGCTTCTTCTTCTCCATCTTTGGCAATAACCTCCTCACAAGTTATTTAATAAATAGAGAAGAAGATGAAAAAGAAAAGGTAATGAAAGGATAGTCACCGAATTGCCTGTTTCTTCTGAGAAGAGATTTTAAAGTTATGTGAATACGTCGGCATGTGTCGGTTTTTCTCTCTCTAACAATATACAATATCTCAAAAATTCCTCTCATTTGTTTCATCCCACAGGATTGACCATTCATGATGATGGATACAAAGACGTAGAGAGCCTGAGGAGGCCCTTTTCTCTCGCGACTCCACCAAAGGAATTACTGAGATTAAGATACGTAATGTCTGAAGCTTCTCGGGGGGAGCGTTTCATCGCCAACGTCATAAACAGAACGTTTCCAACAACCAGGGAAGAAGGAGGAGGAGGAAGAGGCTCCACTGATTTAGATATGGTCTTAAATGAAGGTGAGTAGTAGTAGTAGTGGTGGTGGTGGTGGTAGTATCGGTAGCATCAAATGTCAACCCTCATGAAAGAACTGTTCTTTTTCCTTTTCCTCCTCCTTCTTCCTCCTCCATCTCCTCCTCCTCTTCCATTATGAGCAGAATGAAAAGTATAAGAAAAAGAAGGAGAAGAAGAAGAAGAAGCAAGAGGCGAGGAAAAGGAAGACTTGAAAAATAATCTCTCTCTCTCTCTCTCTCTCTCTCTCTCTCTCTCTCTCTCTCTCTCTCCTCAAGGGGAATAACAATAATAATGATGATAATAATAATAATGATAATAATAATAATGACAGTATTGAAATATACTACATTTTATGCTATATTTCTTTAACCTCCTCCTGATTATTATTTTCTCTCAATTACCATAGTTCTTCTTCTTCTTTTCTTAGTCTACACACACACACACACACACACACACCACATACACACACCACACACACACACACACACACACACACATATATATATATATATATATATATATATATATATATATATATATATATATATATATATATAGTCATATAACAAAAGTAGTAACAGATTAGTTATCCTGCTTTTCGTGTGTGTGTGTGTGTGTGTGCTTGTGTTTGTGTGTGTGTGAGTGTGAGTGTTGAGCAGGAGTGAGAGGTGGTAGGAGAAGGTCAAGTAGAGGAGGTGTAAATGATAATATCCTGCCATTTTTTTTCCACAGGTCCTGCTCCTGACATAAAGCTCCTACTCCAGTCGCTGACTGTTCCTTCTCCGCCTCTGAGGAAAATATGGATTATTTTGCCTTTTGATACACCGAATGATGATGATTATGATGTGGAAGAATTGAAACGACTCTGCAAGAACAAGGAAGTGAAACGCTTAATGGTTTCTAATGGTCCACATGATGTTATGGTGAATGCTGATAGTGAAGAAGAAGAAGAAGAACAACAACAACAACGAGTAGAAGAGAGAAAAAGGGAAGAAGGAGATAAAGAAGAAGAAGAAGAAGAATTACAACAACAAGCAGAAGAAGAAAAAAAGAGAAAAAGAGAAGAAGGAGAAGAAACGGACGATGAAGAAGAAAAAAAGAGAAAAAGAGAATAAGAAGAAGAAGAAGCAGAAGAAGAAGAAAACGGATGATGAAGAGAAGAAAAACAAAGAGGAGAAGGGAGGGTGGCTTCACAAGACATCATTCAAACTCCCACTGCTGAGTCAGGGAGGAGGAGGGGGAGGAGGAGGAGGAACAGGAAGACTTCCCTATGAGAAGCCACTGAATATACCTGTATATCCCCTTCTGTTTCAACACCTCCCCCTCCCCCTCTTCCTCACTAGCACTTCCTAGGCCTTCCTCCCGCCCTCCCATTGTTCCCACATGACCTGAAATAAGCTCTCTGTCTGCTCCATCTTCCTTTTCTGTGCTTCTGTTTGTTATGCTGTCTTGCTGTCACCCACAGGAAAGGAGAGGAACTGCTTCTCTCTCTCTCTCTCTCTCTTTCTCTCTCTCTCTCTCTCTGATGTTCCTAAGTGGTGGTTTCGAGAGACTGCATAAATAATCAAGAGATAGTATGCTTTATTCCATTGTTCAGTTGTATTATTATTAAGGCTATATTCAACAGGGATCTCTCCTTACATAAATAGAGAACCCTTCTTACATAATTCAAGATAGGGCCGGATGATATATATACTATATCTATATATATATATATATATATATATATAATATATCTATATATATATATATAGATATATATTATATTATATATATATATATACTAGTGCCTCTCCTGTTGTTCTGAAATTGCCCTGAATACAGAGGACAGATGAGGAAATGATTGAACTGATAAAAGGTGTTGTTCAGCTTTCTAAATGTTGTTGCTATCATTTATTTGTTTGTTTTTGTTCTCCAGAATATAATATGTCTTGTCAGTTTCCTTTATGTTGTTTTGCAGGTGAAGAAAGGCAAAGTAACTCATGAAGGTTCCGCTGATATGTTTGTACACTAGTTAAATTTACTTAGCTGCATTTAAAGTTCCACTTGTGAAGGTGACAATGTTGCAAATGTTAAATAATATGCCGCTTTTTTTTCATTATTTTGCTTTGAGTTTTTGATGACTACCGAGATTTATTTGTTTATCTTTTGTCCTTTTCTTCGACCATATTTGAGAACCTGTTGCATTTTTTAACTGTAATAGTGCAGTCATTAGACTTCCCTATCTATATATCTATCTATCCATCTATATGGAAATACCAAAATGTCAAGGATGCATAATTTGTTCAAGCTTTGCAAATACACTGAATGCTTACTTACACTGGGTGTTTTATTAGCCATTTTAAGCATAAATAATGAAGTAGTTCTGGTAAGAAGTTTCCATACTGGAAATGGAAAAACCTTTGTATGTTTGACAATAAAAACTTTATGTCAAATTTATCGTCACCTTTTGTGATCTGCATTTTAGTAATGCTTCCAATGCGTACAACTTATGATACTGAATGAGTACAAACACTATTCACAAACACAGCGACGACAGTTACAATTAAAAGATAAAGTCAATTAGTAACATAAAGAAAAACAACTGGCTCTCCCCAACAGAAAGAGAAGAACTGGAAAGGGAAATGTCACACGACAACGAATTACACGAAGACGAACTGAGAGACGATGCCACAGAAGACGACAGGGAGGATGAGGTATCAAACAACGACACACGAAGAAACACCGACGAAGTAACAGAGAGGACGGAATGGGTAGAAAAGATTAGACAATGGATGGAGCCAGATACAGAGAGAACAAAGATCCCCTCATTGAAAGCCTACAACACCAAGAAATTAAGGGAGAAAACAAGTGAGGTCAATGAAATAATGGGCATAATACAGACCACCAGTATCACAGAAACAAATAACTTGACATATGCAGGAGCAAGATTAGTAGCAGAACTGATGGGGATTCGAACACCAACACCACCAGCACAACCAACCCAACAGAAACCAAAACAGCAACCTCCTTGGAAAAGGCGACTGGAAAAGCAAATCATGGTGATGAGATCTGACTTGAGTAAACTGAAAGAGATGGCAGAAAAAAGGCTAAGAAGCAAGAAAACAAGGGAGGAACTCAACGAGAAATACAAAGTACAAGAGAGGGGATTAAACAACACAATAGAAGATGTAAAACAGAGGCTTAAGGCCAAAGCACATAAGATCCAACGATACATGAACAGGAATAAGGGATACCAACAGAACAAACTATTCGGAACCAACCAGAAAAGACTATACAGCCAACTAAGAGGGGAAGACAACCACCCAGAAATTCCTGAAGCCGAACCAAGTAAGAGACTCTGGGAAAACATATGGAGCAATCCGGTATCACACAACAAACATGCAACATGGCTCCAGAAAGTCAAGGAAGAAGAAACAGGGAGAATAAAACAAAGATTCACAGACATCACGACAGACACAGTCAGACACCAACTAAAGAAAATGCCAAACTGGAAAGCCCCAGGTCCCGATGAAGTCCATGGATACTGGCTCAAAAACTTCAAGGCCCTACACCCACGAATAGCAGAACAACTCCAGCATTGTATCTCAAATCACCAAGCACCCAAATGGATGACCACAGGAAGAAACATCCTTAGTACAAAAAGACAAGAGTAAGGAAATATAGCCAGTAACTACAGGCCTATCACCTGCCTACCAATAATGTGGAAGTTACTAACAGGTATCATCAGTGAAAGGCTATACAACTACCTAGAGGAAACACAAACACCATCCCCCACCAACAGAAAGGCTGCAGAAGGAAGTGTAGGGGCACAAAAGACCAGCTCCTGATGACAAAATGGTAATGAAGAACAGTAGGAGAAGGAAAACCAACCTAAGCATGGCATGGATAGACTATAAGAAAGCCTTCGACATGATACCACACACATGGCTAATAGAATGCCTGAAAATATATGGGGCAGAGGAAAATACCATCAGCTTCCTCAAAATACAATGCGCAACTGGAATACAATACTTACAAGCTCTGGAATAAGACTAGCAGAGGTTAATATCAGGAGAGGGATCTTCCAGGGCGACTCACTGTCCCCACTACTCTTCGTAGTAGCCATGATTCCCATGACAAAAGTACTACAGAAGATGGATGCCGGGTACCAACTCAAGAAAAGAGGCAACAGAATCAACCATCTGATGTTCATGGACGACATCAAGCTCTATGGTAAGAGCATCAAGGAAATAGATACCCTAATATCCGACTGTAAGGATTGTATCTGAGGACATCAGGATGGAGTTTGGAATAGAAAAATGCGCCTTAGTCAACATACAAAAAGGCAAAGTAACGAGAACTGAAGGGATAAAGCTACCAGATGGGAGCAACATCAAACACATAGATGAGACAGGATACAAATACCTGGGAATAATGGAAGGAGGAGATATAAAACACCAAGAGATGAAGGACACGATCAGGAAAGAATATATGCAGAGACTCAAGGCGATACTCAAGTCAAAACTCAACGCCGGAAATATTGATAAAAGCCATTAAACACGATGGGCAGTTGCCAAGTAATCAGATACAGCGCAGGAAATAGTGGAATGGACGAAGGCAGAACTCCGCAGCATAGATCAGAAAACCAGGAAACATATGACAATACACAAAGCACTACACCCAAGAGCAAATACGGACAGACTATACATAACACGAAAGGAAGGAGGGAGAGGACTACTAAGTATAGAGGACTGCGTCAACATCGAAAACAGAGCACAAGGGCAATATCTGAAAACCAGTGAAGACGAGTGGCTAAAGAGTGCATGGGAAGAAGGACTAATAAAAGCAGACGAAGACCCAGAAATATACAGAGACAGGAGAGACAGAAAGACAGAGACTGGCACAACAAACCAATGCATGGACAATACATGAGACAGACTAAAGAACTAGCCAGCGATGACAATTGGCAATGGCTACAGAGGGGAGAGCTAAAGAAGGAAACTGAAGGAATGATAACAGCGGACAAGATCAGGCCCTAAGAACCAGATATGTTCAAAGTACGATAGACGGAAATAACATCTCTCCCATATGTAGGAAGTGCAATACGAAAAGTGAAACCATAAACCACATAGCAAGTGAATGCCCGGCACTTGCACAGAACCAGTACAAAAAGAGGCATGATTCAGTAGCAAAAGCCCTCCACTGGAGCCTGTGCAAGAAACATCAGCTACCTTGCAGTAATAAGTGGTACGAGCACCAACCTGAAGGAGTGATAGAAAACGATCAGGCGAAGATCCTCTGGGACTATGGTATCAGAACGGATAGGGTGATACGTGCAAACAGACCAGATGTGACGTTGATTGACAAAGTCAAGAAGAAAGTATCACTCATTGATGTCGCAATACCATGGGACACCAGAGTTGAAGAGGAAAGAGAGGGAAAAATTGGATTTAAGTATCAAGATCTGAAAATAGAAAAATAAGAAGGATATGGGATATGCCAGTGGAAATCGTACCCATAATCATAGGAGCACTAGGCACGATCCCCAAGATCCCTGAAAAGGAATCTAGAAAAACTAGAGGCTGAAGTAGCTCCAGGGCTCATGCAGAAGAGTTTTGATCCTAGAAACGGCACACATAGTAAGAAGAGTGATGGACTCCTAAGGAGGCAGGATGCAACCCGGAACCCCACACTATAAATACCACCCAGTCGAATTGGAGGACTGTGATAGAGTAAAAAAAAAAAAAAAAAAAAAAAAAATAATAATAATAATAATAATAATAATAATAACGGAGCGCTTACAGTTCAGTTGACCACGGGTTTCGTCTGCTATGGAATCGGCGGAGCAATACAAACAAGATGGCGGACGCTTTGTTTTATGGGGGACCCTTTTGGGAACCGGGGTTTTTGGGTGGGGGTTGACAGTGCATGAGTAAATGAAAAACGGTAAGGGGGGAGCCATTGGGAAACCGGGTTTTTTTTGGTGGGGGGAAACCCAGATGACGACAATGAACACGAAAAACAACAAAACCCTAGCAGACGAAACCCGTTGCCAAGTAAACTGTAGGAGCTTACGTACCAACAAAAATGTAGGAGGTCCCGTCCCCCGTTGTGTTAGGCTAACCAAACGACGGCAATTAACACTAAAAACCACGAAACCCAAGCAAAAAAAACCAGTGGCCAACTAAACTTTATGAGCTCCCGTTCCAACTAAACTGTAGGAGGCTCCTGTTCCAACTAAACTGTAGGAGCTCCTGTTCCAAACAATAAACTGTAGGAGCTCCGGTGATCGTAACCGAACCAAACGAACAACCTAACCAAACTTAGGCCGCGTGCCCTTACCTGGCCGGGGGGCTCGCCCCCTGGACCCCCAGTATAGTATATTAAGTGATTGCTACCTAACCAAAGGAACCAACCTAACCATAGTTAGTCTCCACGTCCTTACCTGGCCGGGGGGCTTCGCCCCCCTGGACCCCCCAGTATAGTATATTAACAGTGATTGCTACCTAACCAAAGGAACCGACCTAACCAAACTAAGTCTGCATGTCCTTACCTGCCGGGGGCTTCGCCCCCCTGGACCCCCCTGTGTAGTAAGTTATTATTATAAATATCTAACCAATATAACTTGTCCATAAATATGGCTGGCACCCGTATATCCTTACTGATAACTAAACAAAATGAATATTTCCGAGAATACATTGGTTAAAGTCAAGGCCACGTTGTTTGCTCGAACACGTGGACTTCTAGCGAACGTGAATGTTCGGATGTGTTGAGCGTGCCTGACTTCAGCAAAGCGGAAATAACAATGGCGTGCTTAATTTTGGCAAAATAATTAAAATAACGTGCATTTACATTGATAACCTTACCTTGGAGATGTTGCTAGTCGTCCAGAAATATAGAACTTAATAAGAGAAATCCGAGTCGTTCAAATCTTCTGGGTAGAGGATTTTTTTTTCTTTCTTGGCGGGACGGTTGTTTTCCGAGATGACTGAACAAGGGGAATTTGTTTTCATTAAATAACTAACTAGGGATCGTTCGTCTTGACACAAAATGTATATGTCTTCCAGCGTGACGGGAACGGCGGCAGCGAACGCCACGTGTGCGGAACACGACAAATTCTCGGCAGAAGAAGACATGGTAGTTATGACGAAGCACTGAACTGGCTGAGAAGCAGGAACAGACTGAAGGGTCGAGGAAGGTCGGGCATGGTCCGTTCCAGGTACTAGTTATCCTAGCGGATAACTAGTACCTGGAAAATATGTATCGAAGAATGTAAAAAAATGTAGGTCATACAGATGAGTTGGGCAAGGAAAGAAATATCGAATAATGGGGAAAAAAATGTATCTCCTACAGATTATGTTGGCACGGGTAAAACTATCGTGGGCAAGAGTCAAAATATCGAATAATGAAAAAAAAATGGAACTCCTGCAAATTAGTTGGGCAAGCATGGGAAAAAAATAGAATAACGAAGGGAAAAAAATGGAGCTCTTACAGTTCAGTTGGGCATGGGTGAAAATATAGAATACTGTAAATTAAATTGGAGGTCCTAAAGATTAGTTGGGCAAGATTAAAAATATCGAAGAGAATCGCCTTTCATGTTGATGCATGTTCGGGTTCGGTCCTGTGGGTTGGGTTCGGGTTTGGTCGGCTGGGTCGGGTTTGGTAGGCTGCGGGTCATCTGCGAGAACTACTTACCTTGGCGGAGGGATTACGGACCGGGCAAAATGGTGTTACACGGTCCGGTCAACTGAACTGTAATCTACCCATAATAACAATAATAATGGACGACATCAAGCTGTATGGTAAGAGCATCAAGAAAATAGATACCCTAATCCAGACTATAAGGATTGTATCTGGGGACATCAGGATGGAGTTTAGAATAGAAAAATTTACCTTAGTCAACATTCAAAAGGGCAAAGTAATAAGGACTTAAGGGATAAAGCTACCAGATGGGAGCAACATCAAACACATAGATGAGACGGTATACAAATACCTGGGAATAATGGAAGGAAGGGATATAAAACACCAAGAGATGAAGGACACGATGAGGAAAGAATATATGCAGAGACTCAAGGTGATACTCAAATCAAAACTCAATGGCGGAAATATGATAAAAGCCATAAACACATGGGCAGTGCCAGTAATCAGATACAGCGCAGGAATAGTGGAATGGACGAAGGCAGAACTCCACAGCATAGATCAGAAAACCAGGAAACATATGACAATACACAAAGCACTACACCCAAGAGCAAATACGGACAGACTATACATAACACGAAAGGAAGGAGGGAGAAGGACACAAGCATAGAGGACTGCGTCAACATCGAGAACAGAACACTGGGGCAATATCTGAAAAACAGTGAAGACGAGTGGCTCAAGAGTGCATGGGAAGAAGGACTAATAAAAGTAGACAAAGACCCAGAAATATACAGAGACAGGAGAATGACAAACAGAACAGAGGGCTGGCACAACAAACCAATGCACGGACAAAAGAACTAGCCAGCAATGACACAGGGCAATGGCTACTGAGGGGAGAGCTCAAGAAGGAAACTGATGGAATGATAACAGCGGCACAAGATCAGGCCCTAAGAACCAGATATGTTCAAAGAACGATAGACGGAAATAACATCTCTCCCAGATGTAGGAAGTGCAATACGAAAAAGGAAACCATAAACCACATAGCAAGCGAATGTCCGGCACTTGCACAAAACCAGTACAAAAAAGAGGCATGATTCAGTGGCAAAAGCCCTCCACTGGAGCCTGTGCAGGAAATACCAGCTACCTTGCAGTAATAAGTGGTACGAGCACCAACCTGAGGGAGTGATAGAATTCGATCAGTCAAAGATCCTCTGGGACTATGGTATCAGAACAGATAGGGTGATACGAGCAAATAGATTAGACGTGACGTTGATTGACAAAATCAAGAAGAAAGTATCACTCATTGATGTCGCAATACCATGGGACACCAGAGTTGAAGAGAAAGAGAGGGAAAAAATGAATAAGTATCAAGACTGAAAATAGACAATAAGAAAATATGGGTGGGATATGCCAGTGGAAAGTGTACCCATAATCATAGGAACACTAGGCACGATCCCAAGATCCCTGAAAAGGAATCTGGAAAAACTAGATGCTGAAGTAACTCCAGGAATCATGCAGAGGCTGTGATCCTAGAAACGGGGCACATAGTAAGAAAAGTGATGGACTCCTAAGGAGGCAGGATGCAACCCGGAACCCCACACTATAAATACCACCCAGTCGAATTGGAGGGCTGTGATAGAGCAAAAAAAGAAAAATAATAATAATAATAATAATAATAATAATATACTAATAATAAAATAATAATAATAATAATAATAATAATGATAATAATAATAACAGGTATCTCCCTCAAACAATAATCATAGCAGAGTGAATCCAAAATGAAGGAACAAATCTTGGGTTACATAACTCTACAAATATTTTTAGTATTATGACCCTCTCTCTCTCTCTCTCTCTCTCTCTCTCTCTCTCTCTCTCTCTCTCTCTCTCTCTCTCTCTCGATAAATAATTAAAATAAAATTAAATGAAATAATAAAAAAGATAAAAATTTGAAAACAATTTAAAAGAAAAAACTAAAAAAATGGAGAAAATTAAGTAAAAAACATAAAATAAAATATAAAATAGAGAAAATAAAATAAAAAGTAAAAATATAAAAAAGAATATAAAATGATAGAAAAAAATAAATTTAAAAAATCATAAAATATAAGAAAATTAAAAAAAATTAAAAATAAGAAAAAATAAGTAAATGAAAAATAAGGATATAAAAATAAAGAATAACAAAATAAAAAATATAAAAATAATGAAAAATAATTCAAAAAATTTAAAAAAATAAAGAATAAAAAAACTAATATAGAAGTAAATAAAATAAAAAAATATAAAAAAAATTAGAAAATAAAAAATAAAAAGAATAGAAGAAAATAAAAAAACATAAATATTAAAAAATAAAAAAAAATTAAACAGAAAAATAAGAAAATGAAGAAAAAACTAAAAATAAAACTGAGTAAGAAAAAAGATAGAATAAACAATAAAGCAAATAAAAAAGATAAAAAAAGGAAAAATAAAGAATGAAGAGATAAAAAAAATATAAAATCCCGTCGGAAAGGCTATAGAAGAAGAAGAAGAAGAAGAAGAAGAAGACAGCAGCTGCAGCAGCATCTCCTCCCAGTGGAGGAGGGAAAAGGCGGAGGAGGAGCAGGGGAGGAGGCAGCAGCAGCAACACCAGCTGACTGCAACCAGGAGCCACTCAGACTGGAACAGTATCATCCCAGAGAGCAGAGTCTTCCTCTGAAGGGGACCACTACTTCTCCTTCCTCCAAAGACATAAAGTGCAGTATTTGTAGGAAGCCAACCAACAACTTAACTTATGTTCATTTCTATTCTTACCACCATCTTAATATCAAAATATCCATTTTTTTCTTCCATGTTTTTTACAGGATTGCTCATTGTCAGTCCCTCAATATTTGGATAAAAAATTTGAATACATAAGAAAAACAGGGAAAAAGTTATGTTATCCTTCACATACATTAGATATTTGCTATAATGAAATTCACAAAAAGTTTTATAGTGTAAGTAACAATGAGAAAGAAACTTCTAAGAGCATTCTCAGCTTGCCTTATTTTAACAGTTTTGAAACCATAAAAAAGTTATTGTTAAAATTTTTTAAGGTCAACCTCGTTCTTTCCTATAATAAAACTCCAAGAGGAATGTTAATAAAAAATGGACCCAGGGAAAGCAACAACATAATATACAAAATTCCATGTATGGAGTGCCCCTCCTTTTATCTCGGACAAAACTGGGCAAACATCCAATGCAATATTCATTCATGTAAGTGAAAACAACCACCGGATAAATTGGATTGGTAGTTCAGTTTGCAAGATCAAAAGATGTCTTATCACGAAATCTTTTAGAATCTGCCATTATACAACCTACTTCCCATTGTAACTTTAATATTGGTCACAGCCTGTTTCATTCAGACCCTTATATTTGTAACCTTTTTAAGAATGACCTCAAAGATAAAATCACAGACTTAAATACAAATTAGTTGCCTCATAGATATTTTCTTTGTATATGTATGTTTAATATATTTTGTGAATAAGTTTTTGTTTACCAAAGGTTTGAATGTGGTCAGTTGCCGCCCTGTATTATCCTTTAAGTTTCTTGTCCCTATGTCTGAGCAGTTGGACTTAATCCTTCTGTAAACCCCTTAAATTGTACCCTTGTTTTTGTTTGTTTGGGAAGATTACTAATTCTCCAGGTGTGTTGGATTCTAAGTACTACTCTCCTTTTAATCCCTACGTATCTGTCACGTATACGACCCTTCCTTGTCCTCTTTTTCTCATATATATTAACCCTCTCCGGTCCGGACGGGGTGAACAACTTGTCTGCGTTCCGGTCTTGGTACTTTACCCGTCGGTGAACAGTTGAAGAGTTAGACGCATTGAAAGTTCCCACAAAATGCTTTCTAATTTTACCCCTGTATTTTTTATCATGACTATAGTGGTACCATTGGAAAGCTGAACGTTTATTCAAGCGTATATTAAAACTTCTTAAAAATAAAATAACAACTACCACCGTTTTAGATGTGATAAAATAGGACCAAAAATAATTTTTAGCCTTTCTTATTCTCTTTCTCTGATTTCAAAGGTCGAAAAATATATTTTCTGGTTATTCAAATGTAATAAATTTTACTTAAGTAGATAGAATATTTCTTACTTACAGTGATGGTAAATATTTCAGTCAACATTAATTGTTATTTTATGAATGGCAAGACAATAAACAGAAGCATCCATCGAGCATTTCATGGATGGTTAGTTTATAGCCGACGCTGGCAGCACTGATGGCTAGGTAAGTTACTCATCGTCTTAGCTCCTCCTCCTGTCTTTGACGTTCAGCGTCGGCCTGTTGTTATAAACAACCACCAAGGTCATAGTCAGATCGCGTCACGTGGTGCATTTCTGCTTTATTCTTGTGCTGTTTTATCAGTTCTTGTAATGCTAGTTTCTTGTCGTGCTTATCTGACTTTTTCATATTTTCACACGTCTACATTCACTCTTTTGTTAAAAATTCTGAATAATGAAAAATAATCCTCCTCATGCCTTTCACCTTCCAGAGCATAGAAGCCTCACTGGCATTTCTTCCTCGGCTTTTGTCACAGTATGTTTATTAAGAAGGCAATAGTGATACGTAACAGTAAAAGAGTAAAGAATTTATGGTGATTTCAACCTCCATAGCTGTATATTGTAGGCCTACAAATGAAAATGTAGTTATAGCATAGCTTTCGTGTGTTTTCAAGAATACTTCAATATAAAATTAAATATTAAGCAAAAACGAAGAGTCAATCTTAAAATGAACAATCAGTAGTTATAGGGTGATTTAAAAACTGATTTATTAACAAGAATACATTTTATAACCATCGATTCCATATCCTCAACTAACTCCGATCAGTAATAAAGTTATATCGTCGTTATGATCTTGTTCAGTAGTTGGGGCTCTTTTAAAATCATACCAAATAAGCAAGATATAGTGTTCTGTTTCCAACAATGAATTATTAATTAAAAGAAGACAGAATATTTAAATTTCTTACGGAAGATTCAATCTACGATGCAGTCTTCATTTTATGTGAAAGTAAGTATATATATATATATATATATATATATATATATATATATATATATATATATATATACGTGTGTGTGTGTGTGTGAATAAAGTAACAGCTACGAAAGTAAAACTGAAGCACTGGGGATGCTGAGTACTTTTCGTCTTACAAGACATGGTGACCATGTCTTAGTAATAAGACGAAAATACTTAGCATCTCCAGTGTTTCAGTTTTCCTTCGTGGCTGTAACTTTGTTCATATAATCATCACACTTTTAATTTTTTGCAATTTAAAAACAAACATATATGTTTATATTTACATATGAAAATAAAAGGCCCATGAACTACTATTTGAACGTTGCAACCACATAATCCGAGCACTTCCTTCTGTGCCCTTGTTCACTGGTAGAATATGGACAGATGTTGTGTTACAAAGCATAAGTAGCTGTGGCAGTAAGTCTCTGTAGGTATGCATACCATCAGAGACTTATTGCCACAATTAATTATGCTTTCTATAATACTATTGAAACCCACCATCTGTCCATATTCTACAGTGAACAAGGGCACAGAAATAAGTGCTCGGGAGTATGTTGTTGCAACGTCAAATTGTGTTTTATGGGCGTTTTATCTTCATATATAAATATAAACATATATGTTTGTTTTTAAATCGCAAAAATTAAAAGTGTGATGATTATATGAACAAAGTTACAGCCACGAAGGAAAACTGAAACACCGGAGATGCTAAGTTTTTCGTCTTATAATATTATATATACATATATATGTGTGTATATATATACGTATATATATTATATATATATATATATATATATATATATATATATTATATATATATATATATATATATATATATATATATATATATATATATATATATATATATATATATATATATATATATATATATATATAATTATACATATTATACACACACACACACACACACACACACACACACACACACACAACACACATATATATTATATATATATATATATATATATATATATATATATATATATATTATATATATATATATATATATATATATATATATATATATGGCATAACACTTCTCTCCTCATTCTGCAATGTCTGTTGCACTTGTGGTAACTTAAACTGCTTCAGTAACAAACGATGTTACTACTATAGCAAGTTAGAAAAGACAAATTGCTGTTTATCACAGATCCGGCAATAAACAAAGATGGGGATCAGGAAGTCAAGCAATTTTTGTGTAGTTCAGTTCAGTTTACTATAACGAATCCAGGTAATAAAGTCACAGATAAAAACGTCCCAGAAAAAGCTCATAATTATTTGTATGGCATAAAAGTTCGGTTTCCTGTGAAAATTCATTATGGCAAATTAAGCAAACGTTTTGTATACATATTTTTTCTGTGCTCTGATATGTAAAACAAATAAATACATTGAATTGAATAAGATATTAGGATTACATCCTAGATAAATAATATTCATGAAGTGAGCAAATAATATAGCAATGATGTACGTAGATGATAATTACTGTAAATGAAAGATGAATCCTTGCTTAGTTCCTAAACAAATATCAATAAAATAGAAAACATATATTTTTGTGGAGGATACCTCAGAAGTGCGTATTGAATAAAGCCACCTGTACTGAAAGTATCAATGAAGTATATTGTCATGTGAACGATTTTTTGTTTCATTATTTCAAGGAGTATAGATAAACACAGCGAAAGTAAACTGCAATTACTTATTGTTTGTTCCCTACTTGACCTAGCAGAACAGCAGAGAGGATTAGCGTATCCAGTTTGCCGATTATGGAGAGCGATTATAGGCTTTTAAGATCACCGCATTTTGTAAACAACTTGTGTTATGTCTAAAGGTGAATATGCTCGCTGTAGATGAAACCCTTTCTGCTGTCCGTTGCCGAATTTATGAAAACAATAAATGACGACAGCTCGATCCGCATAACCCTACATTCAGGCTGAATATACAGTAGAATCGTGTACTTCCATGCTTCCAGGAATTTAACACCATTGCTACTGGGATAAATTTAGCTTTGCTTTTAATTAAATGATTATATGGAATTTACTTGTAAATTGTTTGTCAATGCCCAAAATATAACTGTCTTGCCTTAGTTATGTTAAAATCATTATTATTTAGATTATCAAAATCCATATATATATATATATATATATATATATATATATATATATATATATATATATATATATATATATATATATATATATATATATATATATCTATATATATATATATAAGGTCAATAAATACAAGCCATGTATTGCTACCTATTGTATGTGATTGAGTTTTGAATTAAACCGCAATTTGATGTTTCCTAAGCCGAAGCTATTATTGGTGCATTGTTTATGTCGGAACTGTACTTCTGTAACAAACGAAGTTACTACCATAGCCCAGTTAGAAGAGACACATTGCTGTTTATCACAGATAAGGCAGTAAACAAAAGATGGCGAACAGGAAGTCGAGCATTTTTTGTGTCGTTCAGTTCCGTATAATGAAGTGAAC
>NC_087212.1:79855556-79878056 GCF_015104395.2 Macrobrachium nipponense | reverse complement strand
CCTGCCTACCAATAATGTGAAAGCTACTAACAGGTATCATCAGTGAAAGGCTATACAACTACCTAGAGGAGACAAACACCATCCCCAACCAACAGAAAGGCTGCAGAAGGAAGTGTAAGGGCACAAAAGACCAGCTCCTGATAGACAAAATGGTAATGAAGAACAGTAGGAGAAGGAAAACCAACCTAAGCATGGCATGGATTGTCTATAAGAAAGCCTTCGACATGATATCATACATATGGCTAATAGAATGCCTGAAAATATATGGGGCAGAGGAAAACACTATCAGCTTCCTCAAAAATACAATGCGCAACTGGAATACAATACTTACAAGCTTTGGAATAAGACTAGCAGAGGTTAATATCAGGAGGGGGATCTTCCAGGGTGAATCACTGTTCCCACTACTCTTCGTAGTAGCCATGATCCCCATAACAAAGTACTGCAGAAGTTTAACCATCTGATGTTCATGGACGACATCAAGCTGTATGGTAAGAGCATCAAGAAAATAGATACCCTAATCCAGACTGTAAGGATTGTATCGTGGGACATCAGGATGGAATTTGGAATAGAAAAATGTCCCTTAGTCAACATTCAAAAGGGCAAAGTAACAAGGACTGAAGGGATAAAGCTACCAGATGGGAGCAACATCAAACACATAGATGAGGCGGGATAGAAATATCTGGGAATAATGGAAGGAAGGGATATAAAACACCAAGAGATGAAGGACACGATCAGGAAAGAATATATGCAGAGACTCAAGGCGATACTCAAATCAAAACTCAATGGCGGAAATATGATAAAAGCCATAAACACATGGGCAGTCCCAGTAATCAGATACAGTGTAGGAATAGTGGAATGGACGAAGGCAGAACTCTGCAGCATAGACCAGAAAACGAGGAAACATATGACAATACACAAAGCACTACAACCAACAGGCAAATACGGATAGACTATACATAACACGAAAGTAAAGAGGGAGAGGACTACTAGGTATAGAGGACTGCGTCAACATCGAGAACAAGGCACTGGGGAAATATCTGAAAAACAGTGAAGACGAGTGGCTCAAGAGTGCATGGGAAAAAGGACTGATAAAAGTAGACGAAGACCCAGAAATATACAGAGACAGGAGAACAACAAACAGAACAGAGGACTTGTACAACAAACCAATGCACGGGCAATATATGAGACAGACTAAAGAACTAGCCAGCAATGACACAGGGCAATGGCTACTGAGGGGAGAGCTTAAGAAGGAAACTGAAGGAATGATAACAGCGGCACAAGATCAGGCCCTAAGAACCAGATATGTTCAAAGAACGATAGATGGAAATAACATCTCCCTCATATGTAGGAAGTGCAATACGAAAAAGGAAACCATAAACCACATAGCAAGTGAATGTCCTGCACTTGCGCAGAACCAGTACAAAAAGACGCATGATTCAGTGGCAAAAGCCCTCCACTGGAGCCTGTACAAGAAACATCAGCTACCTGGCAGTAATAAGTGGTACGAGCACCAACCTGAAGGAGTGATAGAAAACGATCAGGCAAAGATCCTCTGGGACTATGGTATCAGAACAGATAGGGTGATACGAGCAAATAGATTAGACGTGACGTTGATTGACAAAATCAAGAAGAAAGTATCACTCATTGATGTCCCAATACCATGGGACACCAGAGGGAAAGAGAAAGAGAGGGAAAAAATGGATAAGTATCAAGACCTGAAAATAGAAATAAGAAGGATATGGGATATGCCAGTGGAAATTGTACCCATAATCATAGGAACACTAAGCACGAAATCTTTATACGTCCTTAGAGGTTTATCTATCCCAGTTACTTGCTGATGAAAAGGAGACCTTTAGACGAATAGAGAAGACTCGAACATATAGTCAACTAAATGCCGTGGAAAACAGATGTCATTTTCGACAATAGTGTCTCAGAGAAGCCCTCCACGCTAATTATAGCCGATTACGGCTTCACGTCGTCCTATTATTATTATTATTATTATTATTATTATTATTATTATTATTATTTCCCTCTCTGAGCCAATAAAGCAAACGAACTTGTAGGGCCGAATGAATCTACCAGACGGAACCAAGAGCCTTCTTAGGGTTCGAAGCAACAGCAAATGGAGCAGGTTTCAATCATTGGCTGTTCGGCTCAGTAGGAAATGGTCGTGAATAAAAGGCGTAGCCCATTATATTATACTACAATAACTTTTCATTAAAGGTTCAGGAAGCGACATTGCCACTTGTTCCAATTCCGTCCTCTCTCATTCGCGATCATGACGACGGAGGAGGGGCTGAGTGTTGTCATCATTGCTGATTGAACTGACTTCTATAGAGTATTTACTGAGCGCTTTCAGTTCTGCTCTCTCTCTCTCTCTCTCTCTCTCTCTCTCTCTCTCTGTGGCTATCATGATCATGACACATGCACCAGAGATGTGGTGGTGTTTGACAGTCACCTTGTGCATTCGTTTTTAGTAAGAAATCTATGTAGTATACAACGTGTCAGGAAATCCATTGGTTACTTCTGGCTTGTTTTTAGCTTTAAATTTATACAGAATCGTTCCTGATTAATCTACGCAGATGACGGAGGCTTATTTTCCTTCATTTTACGTATTTTTAGTTCGAAATAAGGAGAAAATGCCCAGATAAATATACAAATCACAACAGTAAGTCTATGCTTTTTTCGATTTTTAAAATCTTATAACGTGTTTTTTTTTTCTCTCTCTTTTTGAGAGAGAGATTTTAATTACTGTAGAATAGTTCCTTCATAATTTATGCAGATTCTGAAGACATATTTTCCTTCATATAACGCTTTTTTTTATTTCGAAATACGGCGAAAATGATAGCTTAAACTAGCATCACGAGAGAGAGAGAGAGAGAGAGAGAGAGAGAGAGAGAGAGAGAGAGAGAGAGAGAGAGAGAGAGCTGTTACTGAGCCAGAACACAAACGATTGACAGTTCTAAGGTAATTTAAGCTTTATTTGAGCTTTAATGTCGCTCATTCTGGTCAGCTACCGTCCATTTCGTCACATTGATCTGTCCTGTCACAGCCCAGACGTCTTAATTCTGTTGATATGAACGACACTATTGGCGGGAAAGTCTGCCAGGACATGAGGGGACTCGACAGACAAAGTCCCTGGACCAGCAGGCGGCGACGGGAGAAACGGTGCACATTCATCCCTCACTGTACACGTTTTAGTGAATAGCAATAATGCTACTGCTGTTGTTTCCGTTGAACCTTCATGTATACGTCAGTACAAGTGTTGTCATCTTAGAGGGCACTTATATAGGCATAGATTATGCAAACGAGATCGAAACCCAACGGAAAAACGCCTACTCTACAATAAGTTGCCTGTATTTTCACTTACGGCGATTGATATATATATATATATATATATATATATATATATATATATATATATATATATATATATATATATATTACATCTATATATATAGTTAGTATATTATCGAAGGGCCTAATAACATTATATTCTTGGAGGCGATGACAGTGTCAGGATGCAACCCCCTTTTTTCTCTTATGGTTTCTGATTCCTAACTTATTCTATCTCATTCGTCCTTCTCCAATGTATTTCATGATGTCCTCTTCATATCTAACAAACATTTGTCTATTTTCAAGTCCTATTCAGTGATTTAAGGATAAGATAAATAACCGAGCTGTCACTTGGGGCACAGAACGCCCAGCTTTAGTTTCAGAGGGAAAAATGTGTCAGTTCCCTAGAGCTCTTCATTAAGAAACGGTGGATTAAAAGTACATTTTTTGCGCATCTTGTAAACGAAGGGAAGGAGATTTTTCATGATTAAACCAAATATGGAGTTTTCAACCCTGAAGGAATTTTAAACATGATTTTTTTTTTGGTTAGGACACGTGATAGATAATGCGATGAAATGAAAACTGACGAACACGAAATGTTTTCGATTCAGAATCCCAGAGAGAGAGAAAGAGAGAGAGAGAGAACTTCTTCCTTTGGAGTGGAAATTGAATGGAACAGAAATGAAAAATTATGTTTGACAAGAACTCGAGTCAAATCAGTATAGTAAAACCAATACAGAAACACGTCAAACCTAAAACAATATCTCATTATAGCAATTATAACAATAATAATAACAGTAATGATAATTGATTCAATTTATAATTAGTAATTAATAACATAATGATAAGGTTATAGTTTCAATATAATAATATAATACAATATTAATGATAAAAATACAGTCAGCAATAGCAAATAAAATGACAATATTAGGAAAACCTAAGATAATTGTGAGAAGTTATTAAAGAATAAAGGACAATACACAGTGAAAAATTGTTGAAAATAAACCACATACAAAACAATGAATTGCCTAAAAAATAAGTAAATCAATAAAAAAAAAAGTTTGCTTCACTAAAACACAAAAAGTAACATTGTATGAAGACTCACCAAAACCGAGACAATGCTAGGTTTCTGGAAATAAAACAACGAAACATTATTAAACATATGAATAATAAATAACTAAAATTATAGTTAAGTTTGACCATTGTTATAATCGTATGTCATCGAGTTTGCACTCTCTCTCTCTCTCTCTCTCTCTCTCTCTCTCTCTTTCAGAGAAACATAACCCTAGAACGTGATAATAAGAAGAGTTATTTCCATATTCCTGAGAACAGCAGCAGAGAGAGAGAGAGAGAGAGAAACTAGTCTGGATCTCCTGACACGTGTAAGTGACCATGAACATGAGCTCGTATGTTTTATCTGTTCTCTGTGTGTGTATAAGCATATGTGCATTATGTCCGTCTAAAGTAAGTATTTTTCGAGTCTCGCCTGTAACGTCAAACAGCGACGACGTCTCCGAAGAGAGGAAGAAGGGAGGAAACATCTGAATAACGACGAAGAAGAAAAAGAAGAAGAAGAAGGAAAGTCCCTTTATTCTTCAGTTGGGCCTCCTATTAGACCTTCTGGAATGACACAAAGTTATCTTACAAGAAATTGAAGGAATTTGCATCATACTTCAGAATATACAACTTGGCTTTATGCTTGTTTCTCGTAGTCGACCATAGAGAGAGAAAGAGAGAGAGAGAGAGAGAGAGAGAGAGAGAGAGAGAGAGAGAGAGGAAATTTCTCGGTTAAAAGAAATTTACCTCCACTCCCACTTCCTTCCCTCTATCTAGCTGTCCAACCTTCTCAACTCCGTCTTTCCAGTGTCTCAAAAACTGAATGGCTGAATGTGTCCAAGTGCTTTCGGCTTCGTGGCCAGGTTTGAATGAAATAAATCTTGCAAGATCCACTTCTCGCAGTTGCCAAGTTCAGCGGAATCCTGAATGACTGAATTCTCCTGAATATTCAGTCTCCCACGTTTAAGATGAAAGGAGAAACGCGAATGGATTCTCTCTTAAATGAAAGAAAAGAACTGCGATAAATCTAACCCTACCTGGACATAAAAATTTATTACGGGACATCAAAAAGAAACGGGTCATCGGAAATGCACCGGAATTCACAAGGGGGCAATTTTCGCTTGGTGTCAAATTTCATGTGGAGGGAGTTTGCGATCTGCATATCCAAAGGTCTCGCTCTCTCTCTCTCTCTCTCTCTCTCTCTCTCTCTCTCTCTCTGGGAGATGATGTCAGTTATTTCGTGCATTTGTATACTGGTTTTCAATTTTTAATTATATATTTATTCATTTATTTATATATTTACAGCAATATCTTCTCTCCACTCGCTTTATCTTGGCCTATTCATGGTTTAATTAGAGTCCAAAAGTATCCCTTGACGAATGTGAATTTTTAGATTTGGCAAGAATAAATGCCTACCATTTACTCATCTAACTAAAGGTAGTTTATATATATATATATATATATATATATATATATATATATATATATATATATATATATATATATATATATATACACACACACATTTATATAACCTTTTTCATTAACTATTTAAATCAGCCTTTGAGCTATCTTTTAATAGGTGCTCACTTTTGAAGTCCCGCTAAGAAACCCACTATCAATTTAGCCTCTTACCTTAGCCCAGAACCTAAGCTTGCAAGTTCCGTCAATAGATGGCTTAGCATGCAACACCCAGCCCATTACTTCTTCAGACTCTGCAACTTTAACAAAAAGTGTGAATATTTATGACGTAACTTCCTCGGATTTATGAATTTTTAAAGAAAAAGTGGAGACCCAATTGTTTGGCATAATGTTACCTGTGTTTACGTTGATAATTACTTTAATAATTTTCTCCTCACGTTCATTTTCTGTTCAGCCATTCTTTACGTGGGTGACCGGGAAAACAATTATTGTCCTGACAACATGTGAAAACTATTACTTAAAGTTTCGTCACCAATCTCTTTGGCAATATGTATGTATTCTAAACTAATCATACGTAAGTAATAATTATGATTCACTTCTAACCTAAACGATAAAGCAAGCAAGTAGTTCTCCGATCACAAAGGTAAATATCTAAATAACTTTCCATACCACGAAAAGGCACTAAAGCCTTGGGTATAAATACCCACGGCAGATATGACCAAATGACCTCATCTGCATAGTCGAATGTCTGAAATTGAGAGGGAAAGAGACACAGGAACTAATACTCGACAATGAATGATCCTTCATTCATTATACAGTTCGCATTCCCGTCATAGAGTAGACTGCATAATTATAATAGACTACAATAGAATATAGAACTTAGGCCAAAGGCTGAGCACTGCCACCTATGAGGTCATTCAGTGCTGAAAGGGAAATTGACATTAGAAAGGTTTGTAAGGTGTAACCGGAGGAAAACCTTTTGCAGTTGCACTATGCATAGATTGTTAGGAGAGTGTTGAGGATAGTGAGATGGAAGAAAGAGAATATGAAATGAAAGGAGGTAAAGTAAAATGAATTCATGACTATAATACAATCCGAAATAATGCTTCAAAAACTGTAACAGTCAGTGAGATATGAATTCTATTACTGAATAACTCTCATAGAGTGATATACTGTAGCATTTTATGAAATCATTCGCAATAATGGTTTTCGTACATTTATCTGCAAACAAATTGATGTGGACCAATTAGAATTTCCAAGCGGTTGATTACAAACTCTAATAGTTCATCTTCCAACCTATATATTCCAACCAGAGGTTCCCCCAACTCTTATGAATAACATAGCAGATAATATCTCATTACAGCTCAACGTCCCTGGTAACAAAATGACCCTTAAATACAGTTTGCATCTCATTAATGTGATTACGGAAACGATTCCCTTTGATAAGAGTCATTACCCTCAGGAACTCTGATGACAAAGCTGGTATTATTCAAGCATGGTAATTAACATAATCATATGAGCATTATTTACGACTGTCACCTGATCTGAAGGTCATTCGCGCTCTCTGAGGAAGATCTTTTGCAGATGGATTGTCATTACATTAAGTTCTTGGTAAAGACTCGTGAGGACCTCTGAATGTGCAATAACGAACGCTCTCAGGCCTCACTGGAACGCATTGCCGCATGCACCAAACAGTCAAAATCTCTGAGCATGTGCCTGTGGTATACACAGTACCTACATAGTGTGTCTATTCAAAGGTCAGGCGATCAATCGAAGCTGATTTAATTAAGCAGAAAAACACAAGGAATCCGTGACAACAATGAGAGGAGGAAACCGGATGAAATCAGCCGCATATCCTTCGATCCTGTTTTAAAAAAGGATACCCTTCTCCGCCAACACCCGACTCCCTCCCAACCTCCAGGGGCTCAGACGAGACGTAACGACCTCCATATTCCTTAATTGCCTTATGTCATTTCAAGGTTCTAGAGATTGTTCTGTGTACTGCAAGGATAGGAAATAAATATTGTTCGTAGAGGGTTCGAGATATTATGACCTACTGGGTAAAGCTGTTCTATTCTCGCCTTTGTTTGATTCGGATAGATTTTGCTTCTGCCAATTATTCTAATCAAGAGAGAGAAAGAAAGAGGAGAGAGAGAGAGAGAGAGAGAGAGAGAGAGAGAGAGAGAGAGAGAGATAACATGGTCAATCCAAACTCGAAATACGAAAGATCCAAGAATCTCGCAACGCAGTAAATCCGAAAAATCTTTATATTATCATTCACGAGGACGAGTAACCTTCAGCGAGGCTAATCTATATTCAGTATAAAAACAATAATATTGATTATTGGGGGCATCAAAGCAAGAAGCGAGTTCCTGACGAGGGAGGAATCACTAATGAAGTCTGCAGCGGAGAGCAAAGGGAGAGAATTCCCTCAGATATGGAAATTGCGACGCCAGATAAGATGCCGTTGACTTCTTGGTCGTATTGACTTCAGTGGCATGTCTTCCTTCGCTCCCTAAAATCAAGTCTTCCTTGATATAATCACTTTATATAAACTGACTTCCTAAATAAAAAAAATATATGAATAAATACATAAGTAAATAAGGTGGAACAATGTTTATGGTTAAGTCTGAGCTTGGAGGCCGAGAAAAGGGTGATCGTGCCGGGTGATGGTACTGGAAAAGTAAAATAAAAACAAGCAAATGGCTCACCTGACAGTTACAGAATTCCCCCGAGTTAATGTGAAAGGTAGAAGTGAAATGTTGTGGAAGTATTTTTGTATAGAAATTTGATCACTGAAAAAGTATGATATTTATAGAACATGGTAATTATACTTAAGAAAGAGTGAATGGACATGAAAAGCCAAGGACTGATGCTGTGTTAGCAATGAGTAATTAGAGGACTGAACAGAATAACACAAACAATTATATTTATACCAAAAAGAAAGAAAGACGAGTGATGACCAGTTAATAATTGGGGTTTGAATCAAACCCAGTGTTCATTTCCCACCCATCGTTTCTTGAGTGATAAATTCCCCTTAGTCGGGATGCAACAACATTTGCCCAAATGAAAACGTTCTCTCCACCTCCGAGCATTCCAATCTGATTCCTCGTCAACATTCAGGATTTGCAGGAAACGCCCCCAGCACCACATATCAAACCAGAAGCTCTTCCTGTATTAGATTTCTAGGTGGGTGGGAGGGAGGCAGCAGGAGGAGGAGGAATGAATGATAAACAGCAGAGGAATGTGAGATATAACAGCTGAGGAGGAGGAGGAGGAGGAGGAGGAGGAGAGGAGGAGGAGGAGGAGGAGGTCTGTCACCCTCAACTGTGTCTGTCGCTTCGTCCGACTGACTGATTTGTCCTGGGGACAATTTCAGATTCAGAAGTCGAGCGCTGCCTTTTTTGGGTCTTTCTTGTGAGACGACCGAGGAAGACTTGGGAGAGGCTTCGATGCTTCGGTGATTTAGTCTTTATTGAGAAGTTATCTGATAGAAAGATGGCCTTTTTGTACGTCATTATTGTAAGTATCTGAGCGCTAAGCGCATTATGATTCCCACCTATTTCAGTCTCAACATCTTCGCAGAAGCCCTCATGTGATTCCCTCCAATACCTCCAACAACATTCCTGGCTGTTACCCCGAGAGAGAGAGAGAGAGAGAGAGAGAAAGAGAGAGAGAGAGAGAGAGAGGGGGGGGGGGGGGGGACAAAGCAATAATCACACACCAAGAAGTTTCATGTTGTCAGACCACGAAATTCAATCAATATCTTAGAGTCATACTATCAAGGTCAATGGTGTCACACTAAGATGTTGTCCGACCACAAAATGTCATGTTGTCACACTTTAGAAGCAGATGTAACACCAATGAGTTTCATGATGTTAGACCACAAAGTGTCATGTTATCACGCTATGAAGACAACGTTGTCATGTCGTCACACTATCAAGGCCGATGATGTCATAACAAGAACTTTCATTGCAATAATTATATTATTATTTATAGTTTACGATTTCTGCCATTCGTAATGAGAGAGAGAGAGAGAGAGAGAGAGAGAGAGAGAGAGAGATCATTCGTAAAAGCCTGATTTACAACGTGCAATCGACTAGGCCTAATCCAGGTCAACCAGACAACCTGTTTTAAACTTACTTTCCAACACAACTAAAATGCGAAGGATCCCTAATAATGTTTTTATTTAATTAAACGATCCATCCTACGCCGCAGACACTCATCTTCAGGGAATCCTCCTCCTCCTTCCCGTCTGAGGAATGTTCTTCTTCCCCTTGAGAGGAGACTTCGGAAGGAATTAGTGGACATATTGAAGGCTTCATTTATTCACTTCGAGAGATGTTATGACTCATCGGAACTTCTCAACAGGCTCTCTCTCTCTCTCTCTCTCTCTCTCTCTCTCTCTCTCTCTCAACGTAAATCAGCATCTTTGCAGTGGGGATTCAAATGCAAATACTAAAGAGGACGAAGAAGAAAATTTTTTTTTATTATCTCGGGTATTCCTGTCGTAATGTGTATACGTGTTTGAATTATTATTATTATTATTAAGTGTGATAGTGGTTAAATTATATCCTGTATAAAAGAGGTTCAGGTGTAATTCCTATCTTTTCATTAATGTATTAAATTTATGGTATTTAGTTGTGTTTGTTTACTCCCCCCCCCCCCCTTGAATTCATCTTTGTACTTTGATTATTGAGTTTATGGTATGATTGCACCCTATTGTGGACTTCATATCAGTGTTATATGGATACAACTGAATAGAGTACTTTGGTGACGGTAAAACGAGCCGTTACAAATTGGCGACCGTTGTAGACAGTATAATATGATCCTGTGTATCCATTTGTGAGTGCAAGTTTGATCCTCGAGGGAGAGTAGGTTTTTCGGAAGGATACATATTCACACCTCAATTTTTGGTTTAGTATTAGCTGTTTTGTTATTGTAAGGATTAACTACTGTAAAGTGTCATAATGCCTACATTGCACGTGGATGAGCTCCTGAGTGGAGAAGGGTGTCAGGAAAGGTTGGCTGAATTGAATAAGCCAGAGTTAGAAGAGGTAGCGAATTATTTGGAAATTGATTATCCAGTGACAATCAGAAAGGGTCTACTATTGCTGCAGGTTTATGAATATGTGAAGTCTGGAAGAGGATCAGGTGGTGAAGAGGTTAAACAAATTAAGGAAGAAGTATCTGTTGAGTTAATATGTAATCAAATTGAGTTAAAAATGTTAGAATTTAATTGGGAGAAATTTCAAAGCTGATGAAAGGGAGAAGCGTGATGTAGGTCCTTCAGCCCCTTCCCCTAACCCAGATAGGTTGGTAACGCCTACAATCAATTAGGCACAGGCACTTAAATTTGTTCCAAATTTCCAAGAGTGTAACGTTTGGACCACCCTTATACAAAGTAAACTAATTGGTAAGGCACAGAAAGTTTACGTTACCCTTAACGAGGATTTGTCATCAGATTATGTCAGTGTTAAATCAAATGTTCTGAAGTATAAGAGTTGGTCCCCGAAGCGTATCATCAATTCTTTAGGAATTTGCAAAAGGGAAAGCTCAAACCTTCGTAGAGCTTGCGCGAGGGAAAAAGCAGTCTGCCAAGGATTGGTTTAAGTCAAAAGAAATGGAAGATTTTGAGAAGATGAAAGAATTGGTATTGGTAGAAGAATTCAAAAGGTGTGTGCCGGACAAGTTGAAGGTTCATTTGGAGGAATTAAAAATCGACATCCTACAAGAGGTGTTTGTTGCCAGTGAGGAGTACTACTTGTCTCATAAAAATGAGTTAGGTGGTATGTCTTCCAATATGAAGCCTGGCTGGTTTAGAAATGATTGGAATAATAATTATAGGTCCAATAATCTTAATAATTATAATAATAGGCTTAATAATAATAAGGGTAACAAAACTTGTAATAATAATAAGTGTTTTTCACCGAACAGGTTTAACAAGTCTAATAATTATGACCCTGAGAAGGCGAATTCATTAACGTGCTTCTTCTGCAACAAGAGGGGCCATGTTAAAAGCATGTGTTATGCCTTCCGGAGATCCCTGGAAGGTAATGCTCGTCCTGTAATGGGGGTCAAGAAAAAAAAAAAAAGAGACCGAGACTGTAATTCGCCAAAGACTTCAGATCAATGACTCTCTGACGTGGAACTGAAGCCTTTTTCTCATTTTGTGTCTCTTGGCAGTGTTGCTGTGGTTGATGGGGCCTGCAAGAAGCAGGTAAGAATTTTACGTGATACAGGAGAGGCACAGTCTTTGATCTTAAGAGAGGCTTTGCCACAAGATTTTGTTGGTGAGCATACAGAATTTGTGTTATTGTCAGGTTTTCCAGATACGGTTCAGTCTTATCCAATTGACAGGTTTGTTTTGGAATGTCCTTCTTTTAAGGGAATGGTTAAATTGGCCGTAGTGGATAAGTTTCCAGTGAAGAATATTGATATAGCCCTTGGAAAGGATGTGGCCCTTCAGAATAAATCTTATCCAATATTAATTAGTCCTGAGAGCTAAATATCGCTCGCTCTTGGTCTACACTTGTTGATGCTGCAGAGTCAACCGTAATTGTAGATCTAAGTAGTTTAGACCGTAGTGGTAGTGCAGTTTTAGATGATATTGGTATTGGTAGAAATAAATTGAATTGTATTATGGAGGAGCTAATTATAGCTCATAAGAAGGACTTGGATTTAACGAGTCCTAAATTTAAAATTATTAATAATATTTTGTACAGGGTAAGTAGACTTTTGGAGGCTACTAATGAAAACTCTGAAGTGGTCAAGCAAATAAAGGTTCCTTTTGGTTACAGGAGAGGTTTAATGTCGTTAGCCCATGAGAATGACTTGGCAAGGCATTTTCGTATTCAAGACGTTGGGAAAATTGCTTGCGGGATATTTTTGGCCCAAGTTGAAGGCCGACGTCAAGAAATATGTGAACACATGTGACATCTGTCAACGGGTTGGCAAGCCCAATCAACTCATTCCATAAGCACTGTTGTTTCACATCCCAGTTGTCTCAGAACCATTTAAGGAAGTCATCATAGACGTTGTGGAACCCTTGCCTCGTACTCGTAGCGGTAACAATTTAATATAATTTTACCATTTTAGATAGGATGTCTGTTATTCTGAGGCTATACCGTTAAGTAGTATTAAGAGTGTGAACATTGTAGATTCATTACCTGGTTTGGCATGCCCAAAATAATTCAGTCAGATTTTGGAACCAATTTTATTAGTAATTATTTCAGGGATAAAATGGCTGAATTAAATATTAAACAAGTAACCTCTTCTCCATATCATCCGGAGAGTCAGGAATCCCTGGAAAGGTTTCATCAGACGTTGAAATCGATATTGAAAAAATATTGTCTAAGTCATGGTTTGGAGTGAGACAAAGAGTTGCCATATTTGTTGTTTGCATTTCGTTCAACACCAAGTCAATCCTTAGGTTTTTCACCCTTTAATTTGATTATTGGTCATTGCGTGCGTGGTCCTCTTGACGTCGTTAAGGAATCATGGGAGGGAGACGTCCCTCACATTAATTTGTTGGATTACGTAACGAATCTTGGGGACAAATTGACCAAGGCATGGAAGTTTGCTGAAGAAAATTTGTTGAAAAATAAAAAAAAGGATGAAATTTTTCTTTGATCGTAAATCTAAGGAACGTGATTTCGCTGTAGGGGATAGGGTGTTGGTACTTCTACCCATTTCTGGTAACCCTTTGAAGGCATCTTTCTCTGGCCCCTGGAAAATTTTAGGTTATGTTTTGATTGCAGAAAGTTGAACGAGGTGACCAAGGGCGACTGTTATCCTTTGCCTCGTATAGAGGACTGTATTGACCATTTGGGAAAGTCGAAATACATTAGAAAATCTGATTTTTTAAAGGGTTACTGGCAGGTACCTCTTTCCAAACGTGCTAGAGCCTTATCCGCGTTTGTAAATCATCAAGGATTGTTTCAGTGTAAAGTGATGCCGTTTGGGATGAAGAATGTGGTAGCCACTTTCCAAAGATTAATGAATAGTTTGGTAAATGGTATAGAAGGTTGTGTGGTATACATAGACGATATTGATAACTATAGTGATGATTGGGAGACTCATCTGAAGAGAATCAAGGTGTGTTTGAAGTGATGAAAAAAGCAGGTTTGGTAGTGAATTTGAATAAAAAGTGAGTTTGCCAAGGCGAAAGTCGTGTATTTAGGCCACAAGGTCGGTAGTGGCATGGTAATTCCCAAACAGGCCAATATGAATCGATAAATAAAATAGGTGTTCCTAAATGTCGCAGGGATGTCCGTAAGTTTCTTGGCTTTGTGGGTTATTACAGCCATTTTGGCAAGAATTTTTCGGGCATTGCTGAACATCGCTGAACCTTTAACCCATCTCTTGAAGAAGGAAATGAAATTTGTTTGGTCTTCTGATAATCAAAGTGTTTTTGAGAAGTTGAAACAGGTGCTTGTTAGTTTCCCTATTTTGAGAGATCCAGATTTTGATGTTCCTTTTGATCTTGCTACGGATGCCAGTGATCTCTGTGTTGGTGTAGTCCTTTTAAAGGCTGACGAGCAAGGGGTATCTCATCTAGTTGCCTTCTTCACAAAACGTTAACTCCTGCCCAGTGGAAATATTCAACTGTTGGAAAGGAGACACTCACATTGATTCTAGCTATTAATCACTTTTCCTGTTTATCTTTCGTCAACAGGTACACCTATAAAAATTATGACTGATCATAACACTCAAACTTTTGTCAGCAGGTATAAAAATAAGAATCAGAGGCTAATGCGTTTGGACCTCATGCTTCAAGAATAGAATCTGGAGTTTGCTCATATTCCAGGAAAGGATAACTTTGAGGCTGATGTTCTTTAACGCAGCCTAGAATAAATATACTTGCTAACGGCTTTGCAATCATAAAGGTAGTATATGTATCGTTCCAGTTGATGTGTGTGTGCTGTTGATGTGAGTAGTTAGGTTTGTATTGGAATGAATTGAATATTTGTATATTAACGATAATTTATTTTACAGGAATCGTTCTAGAGGTTTACATTATGAGACAAAAATGTTTTAGTATTAAGTAAAGGTGAAAGAGAATAACATAGATTACTTATGTAAGATTTATTATTAGATAAGGTTTTTCAGGGTTGATGGTGTGGTAGGCTTCGTTACTAAAACCAATCTTCCAGGCTTGCTTGTGCTTCACGAAATTTTGTGTTAGATTTGCGCAGTAGAGACCCATGTTGGTTTTTTCTGTATTGAATTGTAGGTGTATGCACTGTATTTCCACTTTGAAGTGGACATTTATTTGTGTTAACTGGACAGATACACTGATTGTTATAAAATTAGAAGTTATGTCCAAGCTCTGGTCGGGTGCGGACGTACACTTAGACTGCTCTCGTCACCGGCTTTTCCTTGTTAGTGACGCGTCTTCAGTATTCGATTATAGAAAGGAATAATGGAAAACATGGCAAGTAAATCTCGTATCCATAGACGTGTCAATTCAGTTGGATTACAATTTACATCTACTGTAACCTATGATTAGGCATGTGATGTCATTTTTGACATGTTGAATATCCAAGACACGGAAATCGTCGGATTTCAACTAATACCTTCTAAGAGAGTTGTTGTCAAGTTCGCTGATAAGGGATATTTTGAGAATTTTATATTGAATAATGAAGATAAAACATTCAAAATAGGTGCAAAGGATTCAGTGCGAATAGTAAACCTTAGCAGTACTCAAACGTTTGTATCAATTAGTGGAGCCCCGTTTGAAATGCAGAATGGCATTTTAGAGAATGTTCTGAGCCATTGTGGGAAAGTTTACGGTATCAGAAATAACATTTTTGTTCAGGGAAAAGGTAAAAATCTACTAAGTGGTGTGAGGACTGCAAAAATGGGTATCAGAGACAACATTCCTTCATCCATAAATATATGTGGATTTAATATTAACTGCATATACAGCGGGCTGGAAAAATCCTGTCATAAATGTGGTAGTTCTGCGCATTTGGCCGTAGGTTGTAAAAACAGAGAGAGCAATATCCAGTCGTACGACATACAAGATTTTCCTGCTTTGGAACTTGTGCATAAGGGGATGTGGCGGCTGAAAGTGAGAAAAATAACAACACTGGAGGTAAGGAAAATGAAGTTACTAATCAACCTGGTATCGCCTTGCCTAATTCGTCGTCAGTACATGATACAAATCGTGTAAAATCAGATAAAGGAAATGTTAATGAAGGTATACTGATGGATAACAAAGAGTTAAGTGATAGTATCATGGTGCGTGAGGCTATGTTTCTATGCCTGACTGATTCCCCTTCTACACAGAGTAACCATAATGAAGTGCCTTGTGATAAGGAACCCTCATTGAATTTATGACCTATTTCAAGCTCCTTGTATTCATCAGTAGTTAAATCGTCCGGTTCTCGTCTTCCACTTGATGAAGGAAACTTAAATGTAATAACTACTTGTGCATCGGTCTATGAAACAAACACTGATGACATGGATACTGAAAATGTTGTCATTTGCAAGAAAATACCCTTGAAAATTATGAAAAGTCAGAAGGGAAATGGAATTTAAAACTTGAAGATGGTAAACTGAAGCTGATTAAGGAAGGAAGTCGGCAACAATTGAAAAAGAAACAACGCATATAATCCTATATATCACAATGTCTTTAACTGTAGCGACATTAAATGTTAATGGTTTGTGTGATACAGACAAGCAACCGAAATTACAAGCGATGTTAAACTACCAAATAATTGACGTACTTCTTTTACAGGAGCACAATTTGAAAATGTCTCTGTCTTTGTTGGATACTCTCAATATGTTTAAAATAATTTTCAATCCCACAGTGTTATTCGAAGGAGGTACGTTAATAATGGCAACTAAAAGAAAACATATTGAGATTGTTAACCAAGAAACAGACGTGGAAGGACGTATTATTGGTATACAGATACGTTATAATAACTCTGAATTCATCTTTGTCAGTGTTTACGCTCCCTCAGGGGCGAATAATGTTAAGGTTAGGGAAGACTTCTTTGCTCAGACCTTACCCTTTTACATGAGGCACAAGATAGACATCATCATTTTTGGAGGAGATTTCAACTGTGTTGTTACCGACAGAGACAGTAGTCATCCGAGTCACCATATAATATCAAAACGTTATTATCTTTAATCAAACATTTGGGTTTAAAGGATACTTACTACTTTCGAAAAGGATTACCTGAATACACTTTTGCAAGAAAAAATCATGGATTTCGCCTTGACAGGCTCTACTTAAGACGCATTTTTGATAACATTCGTAATGTAACTACAGTACCAGTCTCTTTTTCAGACCATTGTATGGTCGTTATGGAAATTAACTGTGAAATATACCACAAGGGTTCTGATTACTGGAAACTAAATAACAACGTATTGAATTGTGATGGAGTCGATAATCTTTTTAGCACATTTTGGCATCATTTGAAAAGCAGAAAAAGTCAATTTAAAATTTTTTTTAATTTGGTGGGACTGGGTGAAGGAATGTCAAAAGTGGTTCATAGCTTTATCCAAAAGGATTAACAATGAAAAATATGGTCTTATAAATCTATTACAGGCGAGGCTGAGAAAATTGTATTTAAAACATTATTATACTACGGGAGAATACCTAAATATTCAATCCATAAAAGGCAAAATTGAAAGTATAAGGAATGAAATTATGGAAGGAGTAAAAATTCGAAGTAAGATGGATCAACTGAATAAAAAGGAGAAAGTGTCGTCTTTTTTATTAGGGAGGGAAAAAGTAAAACCTCAAATCGCTTCTTTAAATAAATTAATCTTAGAGAATTGGAAAGACACTCGAGTCCCAAAGTGAGTTATGTTTTCATATTGCTAATTATTACAGCAGTTTCTTGAAGAAGCCGGAATGTAGAAAGAAGGATATGAATGATTTTCTTAGCAAGATTGACAATGTATTAGATGAGCATGATAGAAAAATTCTCAATGAAGAAATGAATTGTGATAAAGGAAGGAAAGTTCTTTCATCATTTAATAAGAATAAAACTCCTGGTAGAGACGGTCTTTCCATTGAATTTTATCTCACCTTCTGGGATATTATAAAACACATTATGAGTTGTCGGTATCCCAAAACTTAGGTGTGATTAAATTAATCTCCAAATCAGGAGATCTGTCAAAATTAGAGGAATGGCGACCTATTACTTTATTAGATACTGATTACAAAATATTTACGAAGATATTAAAGAACAGGCTTCACTTAGTGATTGATAAGGTGGTCTCCAAACTTCAGTTCTTGTGTTCGATCTGGTAAGTCAATTGTTTATTGTTACAATATTATATGATTCATTATGCCAATAATGAGAAATCAAAGGCAGCCTTGCTCGGTCTAGACTGGTCTAAGGCCTTTGATAGAGTGAATATCGGTTTTCTGTCGAAGGTCATGCAGAGATTAGGTTTTCCAGTGGAATTCATTAAAATCATCGAGACACTCTTTAAACAATATAGAGTAGTTATTAGCATTAATGGTACTTTATTCCGTGAATTTGAAGTCCAAAGATCTGTTAGACAAGGATGCCCTTTGGCCATGGTTTTATTCTGTATTTTTCAAGAAGCTTTTTATAAAGCCATTCAGTACGACAGTGAGGTGCAGGCTCTTGATCTTCCAAATAAGGTGATAATTAAAATAATAGGTTTTGCAGATGACTCAAATATATTTTATCTCATCAGATAACCCTTTAACAAAATGTATTGAAATTGTGAATAAATTCGAAAATGCAAATGGAGCCTTGCTTAACAAAAAGAAAACTGTTATCATGGGTCTTGGCTTGTGGTCTGACAGAACTAATTGGCCAATTTCATGGATTTGGTCAGTAAAACAAATAAGGATCTTGGGTATATCCATCAGAATAACTATGCAAAAGTGTGTGAAGAAATTTGGTTACATATTGTTGATGAAGTGCAAAAAACAGTTAACATGTTTAAGCCTAGATTTTTAACCGATTTCAAAAAGCCATAATTGTGAATTGTTTAGTGTTTGTTATCCAAGGTGTGGTATGTAGCTCACACACTTCTACCTAGTAAGTTACATATTAGTAAAATTAATGCAATATTATACCAGTATATGTGGAATGGTAAATATCATCCGATAAGAAAGGATACACTTTGCCTGAGATAACGCAATGGTAATTGATGTTTATCGAAAAGCATATATAATCTTGTGTAAAACTGCTCTCAATATGTATAGCACTGATATTGGTTTAACTCAATATTTTTGTTACATAAGAGTATATTTCTTAATTAACTGTGGAGTTGTTAACAATACTGCATTAAAAAAGCCGTGCTTTTATTCTTCATTCATAGATTTTTTTAAGGCGTATATGTAAGCTGTTAAATCTTCCAGTGTTATCTAATAAAGTATTGTATAAAGAATTTGTGTCTAATGTCAAGACTACAATTGAACAAGCATTTCCATTACATAATTGGGAAAGAATCTGGAAAGTGTTAGACACTCCGTTTACCTTCCCGGATGAACTTGAATTATTATTTAGATATTTACATGCTGTTCTACCCACTAACTCTAAATTTAAAGCCCTAAATATAAAAGACACAGATGCATGTGCACATTGTGGCTGTAGAGAGGATGTTTCATATTTTCTGGTTTTGTGATCAGATTCATCAGGTATTAAAATTTTTAAAAACAGCCTTGATTACATTGTGTAACTTAAGAAACCAGAGTTTTCTTCATGTTATTTTGTTTGATTTCAGCTGTTGTACTAATAAAGACCATAATTGTGCTGTAGTTCTCATTATTGATAATCTATTAACAGTATGGAATGGGAAAGACAAAATATAAGAAGTAACGTTTTATTTAACATCCTAAAACATGAATGGAATCTTCGAAAAAAACTGTTACTAGAGAATTAAAAGTTAAAAATAAACAATTTATTTCCTACGATGTATATTAAAAAAACATTTTAAATATTAATGACAAACTGTTGTATTTGGTTATAAGATTAAGAAAATTTTTATTAAATAAAAGTAAATGAACATTATAAATGTCAATTATGTAAATGCCATAACATATCTGTAATTTTGATTTAATGAATTTTTCTAATAAAAAAAAGATTATAAGACAGTGAAGAGTGTGAATAAGTGTGGCAGTATGTAACCTCAGAATCCCGTATGCGTTTGGAATATGAGTAATGTGAAGCTCATTATTGGTTGCCATGTGCAATGGTGGTGATTGAAAAAAGGTTTTTATGTAAAAAATTTCGAACTTTGGTCAAGTGTTTGTGCTTGAGTACTTTGGATTTTTTTTATTATATTGTTCCTTTCATTGTTGTAATCCTCCTCCTTCCCTTTTGAGTCTCTTTTGTGCATGTCGTGATATATATTTTCGCTTTACTTTCCTTTTTTCAGGTTTTGTAAATGTCTTATTTAGTATTAATACTTACTTACTTCATTGATTAATGTGTGATTAATGCATGAGGTAAACTTTGGAGTACATATAAATTTTATTTATTTTTTTCTCTTCGTATGGAGGTGTCAGTATGTGATCCTTTTTCATTAATTATTATTATTAAATTAATTTTTCTTTATATAATATGTTAAACCTAGTTTTGCAAGTTTCACTTGTCGTTTGATCTACTCACGAGTATAACATTTGTTTGCTTGTTATTAACATTCGTGTTTGTCTTTAAGAAGGTTGTGAGTGAAAATGTTCTTCAAATGGTTGTAACTTCCTCTTTAGAAAGGACAACACGTCGGCGATCGGGACTTTGGTCAAAAATTATTCGACGTCAAGGATGAGCAATTTGATGTTAATTGCTGCAATATTTAAACTGTTAAATTTCTGTATAAAATCCTCTGCCTGTTTAACGTGGGAGGATGAGAATGTTCCTAGAAAGGGTGATAACAGGTCTGCCAGCCATTTGGATATTTTATTCATGAAAGAGTCCCTGCTAGATATTATGGGGCGTAGAGGAATCCCATCTTTATGAGTTTTTGGGAGGCCATAAACATAGGGGAGAGAGGGGTTGATTATCTTGAATGACTCTAGTAATTTTATGTTCTTCTTATTAGCCCCTATGGTTCTGACTGATTTGTTAAATTAGGCAGCAATGTTTGTAGTGGGATCTTTCGTTAATCTATCATAGGTCTCCGTGTCATTTAAAAGTTGATGAACTTTACTGATGTAAGTCTCCTTATCTAATAAAATATTTTCCCGTCTTTGTCCGATTTTGTGATTATGATATCCTCCCTTTTTGTTAATCTAACTAACGCATTTTGGAATCTTTTCGGGAGCGAATTTTTGTTGTTGTCTTTGAGATATGCGTCTTTTTGTCACAGTTGTTTTTTTTGTAAAATGTTTATCAAAAGTAACTAAGAAATTAAGGTTACTCTCGGGACCTGGTTTTAGAACGGATGAAATGCCAAGATTTAAGATCGTCTGTTCTTCTGAAGTGAGGAGATGGTTAGAGAGGTTCAGCACATTATTGGGTAAGCCAAGATTACTCCATGCGCTGTTCCTAATTAGCCTTTTTAATTTATTGCATAAGTTTTTGGAGTGGGTTTCACTGTTTTCAATAACACCTGATAGCACAAAATAGGAAAGATATCTGTACTTACAATCATTCCCGCACAGGAGGCGAAGCGATGTGGCTGACCCGCTTATTTTTCTTCTTATCACATCGATGTCGTGATGTGTGGTGTGTATTCTGTCTTGGAGAAATGTACATGGTTCATATTTTGAAATAGCTATTTGAAGCCACAGCCTAATTGGCAAAAATATGCAGGGATGTCTAATTTTGATAATTAGGGCACTTAACAGAGTAAATCCAAGAAATTTAAGGGAAAACTTAACTAAATCTAGCATGCTCGTACATAGGGGCAGGTATAACGACATTGCTAAAGACCCTCCAACTAATTCATAGTGACGTACGTAACAAGATACTCCGCCCATATACTTTATGAATGAAGACTCAGATGTTGGTAGTTGTAGTAACAGTAGTATATGGATTTCTTTTATTGTTTCACACATTCAAACTCCCAAGTAGAGTACAATTAAGGAATGGGCTTTAAATGAGAATATTAATTTTGTAATATAATTCCATGGCACAATCCACGTTCCTGTTGATTTGAAATATGCACCAAGTCTTACACACTCTGTAAAAATCATTGTTACCCTGCAGTTTTATGGATACTTAAAGCATCGTTCTGATACCCGTGATATTTGCCAAACGGTCTTAGGGCCAATGAATAAAAATGCTTATTTAACATACTTTGTTTTTCCTTTGCACACGGCCATATAAAGTGTTGATAATGATATTATTAATCATATAATAATAATTACAGTAATATTCATTACAGTTATTATCAATATTCTCGTTATTAATATTATAATCATCATTATTGTTATTATTCATACTTCGACATCAGGGAAGAGGATGATAGAACCTACATAAATACAAATGCCGTATACATACACATATATAGACAGATATGTACATACATAAATGCATTTACACATAATACATTATATATAGTATATATATATACATATATATATATATATATATATATATTATATATATATATATATATATATTTTTATTCTATAAATAAAGGTATAAGCCACGAAGGGAAAATAAACAACGGAGTTTCTTCAAGATCTTTCGACTCGACGTCCTTTACTCAGCAGATAAACTGAGTAAAACGACGTCGAGT